>NW_024523933.1:8641212-8926912 GCF_017590135.1 Pyrgilauda ruficollis
TGGAAATGCCCCCACCCCCCCAACAAACCCAAAAAAAAAAAAAAAAAAAAAAAAAAAAAAAAAAAAAAAAAAAAAGGAAAAAGTTTTAACCCTGAAAGTACTGAGGTGATATTCAAAGCAGAGGTGAACATTCAGAAAATGGGAATTTGTGAACTTGACTGCTCTTGACTTTCCCTCTCATTACAACATTAAAATGAACAGCTGCTCTTTCCCTAATGCATGACATTTTCTGGGTATTATGGTTCTTTTCTTTTGTGGTGTTAACTATTCAAGGAATCAAGGCTGACATAACAGGCCTTCAGTGAAGTATGTTAGTCAGGTCTGCCCACATAATCTGGATTTTTCTGTTTGTGCACTTGACACTGCTTTGAATTTTTGTCTGACACAGCTGACAGGATTTTTTGGCTGTGACTTCTTGTACAACTGTTGGGAGAAAGACACCTGTGAGGAAAAGGCTGGGTGTTGACTATGATTCAGACATGGTGGACGTGGGTAGGAACAACAAGGAAACAGTGCCCCTGACATTTGGATTGCCCAGATGAGTCACCTCAGGTATTCAGTTATTGCAGAAGGAAAAGCATAGAATCAGAGAATGGCTTGGGTTGGAAGGCACCACCTTAAAGATCATCTAGCTCCAACTCCCCTGCCGTTTAAAAAGGTTCTAACCAACCTGGCCCTGAATATTTATTGTGCCTGTTCCAGTGCCTCACCAGTCCCACAGTAAAGAGTTTCTTTTTTGTATTTAATCTAGATATTAACCTCTTTCAATTTAAAGCCATCAACTGTTCTACTGCCACTAAATGCCCCTTTAAAAAGTCCCTCTCTGGCTTTCTTGGAGTATAGCTTTTGTTTCAAACACTATAATATTTTAAATAAAGATTTCTGTGTATCAGATGTATGATTCATAAAGACCAGAGGCTTCTGAGGAGTTGGTCTTTAAACCATGGCAAGCCACTTCTCTCTACCCCTACCTGGTGATGACTCCTTTTCCACCCTCAACATCCTCTTACTATGCAGCACTGCCACAGCTATAGCTGTAATGCCGTCTCCTACTATCATACTCCTAGTTCCTTGTTCCTGTCAATCTCCTGTCCCTCACTTCCTTCAAAAACTTATTTTTTTTAAATGTGTGGGCCCTCTCTTCTGTCATTACTCAACTGAAGAATTATATTCTGTTTGGAGAATCATTACTGGTTATACACATTCAGGAAAACTATCTCATTTTCATTGTTACATCTTTGGCCTTAAACATGTTTGGTATGCTTTCTGAATACTGATTAAGTTTTTAATTTACATTATACACTTTTTCCTCCCAAAAGCTGGATTTCTCACAAGACTTCTCAGGAAACAAAAATGTAATCTTAGAAAATACCACAGTAACTTGTCCTTGCAAGTAAGTGCCTAAGAATTCACTTTCACTCTTGCAAATGTTTGGGAAACTCGATTTAAGCTAATAACCCTTCTGAAAAAGTATCCAAGCTCCTGAAAACATAAGCACCTAAAAACACCTTTAAAAAAATCTTAGCATCAATTTTTCAATTCCTTTTTAACCTATGCATGATTTTTGTACAAAATTACACATACTGCTCTTCAGTTACTAAGCATAATTTCTTCTTCCCTAGGTTTTCTTTTTATAAGATGAAAATCCATTTTCTTAACATGTGTCTCTTTTATTATATTCTTCTTTTTCAGATTAACTGTAAACAGCCAAAATAATTTCTTACCTAGATACAACATTGTGGAAGTTTGTTAATATCAGTTTATTATTAAAAGAATATTATCCTAATGCCTTCTCTTACATACATTATACATATTTCATCAAAGAACCACAAGGTTTGTTGGTGCTTCAGTTATTCCATACACTCTCCTTGTAACAGCAGGTATGATTATGACTAATGCAGCCTGCATCAAGATGACTTCCCTAATATGCTGAGATTAAAAAGGAGTAACAAAAACACATTCATTATGTTGCAGCTCTGAGTTTTTGTGCTGAATAGGAAAACATATACATGTAAGCAGTATTACAATGGTTGTAATTACTTCTGCAGTAAAAAATGCATTACAATTTACTGTTCTTTATCAGCTGGAAAACCCTTCCTTTTGAAACATTGCATGTGCTTTCATGAAGAACAGAACAAGAGAGACTCCTGCTGGTTCAAACTCTACAGAAATTAGCACTTTTTTACTAACTTTCTTTTTTCTCTTCTTTGTGTACTTACACTGTCATTCTTCCATAATACCAAAAAGCTCTGAAGCTGAGTGAATGTACTAGACACTCTCCTGCAGCTCAGAAGAGCTGACTATTCGCTTTTTTTAATTTCTGAGACAAATAAGTAGAAGGAAAAAGGACACAAGTTAAGGATGCACACATACAATCACATGAAGTACCACATAATAGTTTATGTGATTCTATTAAGTCTACAGCAAATTATGAAGCTACTTATTCAATATGCGCTGCTCTGAGTTGAGAAAGTGATTATTTGGTTCAAATATTTATGTATGTACATATCTCTTATGCAAAAGTAAACCAAATCAAACCAGCAAGAAGAACACAATTCACAAAATTGTTTCATCAAGCTCAGTTCTATTCTCAGGCAAAATTTTAAATTCCTGTGACAAAGTATTCCAAGTAACAATGACTTATAGTGTTGTTTCTCTCACAGGATGTTTGCTTTGTTCTGTGCATAGGAGGATGGCCACTGCTTAGAGAAGGAAGAAATTTTGAGTCAGTATTTCCTCACCCTCCTCTTGCAATATGTCCCTACATACTACACAAACCTGGAAAGAAGTTTACACTTTAATTTTTATAGTGCTCACTTTTGTATCTGAGGGCTAGATATTTAAAAGGATTTAAGGGCTGGACAAAGGTGCTTAATATCCGAGTCCCAGTTGATGTAGTGAAAGATACACACTGTGCAGAAATACTGGTGTGTCTTTGAGGACTACAGCTCAGGAGTGTGAGTGTCCAATAGCATAGCCTATACAGCACCACAGGGACAGTGCAAAGACACCTATGGAAGCCTCAAATCCAGGCTGGTATTTTTAAATGTCGGAGCAAAGTCCCATGCAAAGATAGTAGCGGCCTTCCAGAAAATACTGAAAATGGCAGTCCACCTGAGCCACCTTGGAAGGATAAATGACTTCAGCAACTCTTGCTTTTGGAAGTAGTAAGTGCTTCTGTCTCTTGCTGGTTTTTGTACACTACAAGGAGATACTCTAATTCCAAAATTAATACTGCCAAACTTTTTGCCCAGTTGACCTTCAACCCCTGAGGTACCAAACTTTACTTGTAATAATTTTTTGGGGTGCTTAAGTATCTGCATCAAATTATGGTGTTTTGTCAACAATGAACAGACCTTTCCTGATCTCAGCAACCACTGGAATTTAATATTAAGGGTCTTCCCTATTATGTCAGCTAGGGTTAAAAATTAGTTTTCTCAGATATGATTAACCATACAGAAAATATGAATAGAAGAACAGTAACATTTTCTGTTATTGAATAAATTAGCAGCTATACACTCGTGGAAATTGAACATTCTCCTTAAAACGCCTTGTCTTTAAGGGGACTTGAATGAACATATTCAGAGCCCTCCTGGCTCTCACTCATTTCAGATTACAGCTGTCAAGATGAAACTTTTCTGAAAATAAATTTTATGTATTTCATCTTGAGAAATGCTCCTGTGCTGCATTAAAGCAAAGGGAGAAATGTCTGTGATTTTTTTCAGTATCACAGTACATCAGTACATATTTATAATAGATTTTACCATAGAATCATTTTTGCAGAATTTTTCAAAAACTTTCATAAGTCTGAGTCATCCTCTCTCCCTCACTCTCCTCCTTTTATCTTTGATGTCTTTCCTACCTTTTCTAGGAATAGTAAAGGACTTCACTAACACATGAAGTGCAAGAAGGCAGCAGTCAAAAAGGAAAGGTGATACAACACCATGCAATTAGAGCTGGTACTGAAGCGCACAGGAACATCCAGCCGTAAATGGTATGGTACAATAGGCACAGCACAAGACGTGCTGCTGTCAGGTGAGGAAAGGCTCACACAGTCTCTGAGGTCACAGGCTTTAGCTCAGCATGATGCATCCCAGCTGGGAGATCTCAAAGCTCCTCTGCAGGGAGCTTAGAGCACATGGCTCCTGTTAGAATGTACCTGCCACATCAGGCCCCTCCTGGCAAGGAAGCTGCAAGCCTACAAAGAACCTCAAGGCAGGTGGTGCAGCTGCCCAAAGGGAAAGCATTCCACAGCACTGCACCACACACAGCCCAGCTGAAGCTGGGCTGCATCATGGAGGGTACCAAAGCAGGGGAGGAAAAGCCCATTGCAAGGTGAGCATGCTGACATAGCTTGCACTAGGGGAAGCAGCAGTATCTCGTTCATCTAAAGTGACAAGAGGCCAATTTTGTTTCAAGGTGCTGATGCTGATTGAATTTTAATCTGTACCTGTGAACCAGATACAGAATATGGTTTTGCTTTGTGGGTACAACTGCAGGACAACTTGCTACAATATATGCTTTCTGGATAACTATAGGCTGTTCTATTATTCAGTATCATCAACTTTTTTAGCAATCAGTTAAAGTGCTAACTCACACTGCATCTGTGGGCTAGACTAATTTTCAGCTACTCAATACCAGTAAATTATTTAAAGCACTACGGAGGACGTGTGTTTTCTACTGCTTGACAACTTGCTATACATGAGCCAAGGATTTAGTAAGGCTGGGAACTTCCACAGCAAAAGTGGATGATTGCAAGCATTTTCCTCTGAAGTCTGAAACAGCAGGGTACAGGGTACTTGCAGTAGACAGCTGTCACCTGCTCGAGTACATTTATGTTGCTTCACCCTGGTGACACTGGAGATGTAAGTAGGTTCAGAGAACTCATGTTTTTATTTAGGTTTTTGATAGTGTGCTATTTAGAGCTTCAGCTTAGCCTTCAAAGCAACGATGAAGTTCAATGTATTTTATCACCTAAAGAGTTAGGTGGGACATTGATGTATTAAGTTAAAAATACAGAGCCAGGCTGGAAGAGAAATTCAGCTTGCTCTAGGAAGTCAGGGGCAAGGATAGGACCGTGGCAGGACAGAAACTCTCTTTGTTCCTTTCACATCATTAAAATAGGACATGAAGACAGATTCCAGGTATAGTTATTTCACTCTTCATTTCACAGAGGCAGTTGAATCTCTTCAATACTATGATGGAAAGGTTTTAGTGATATCAATATTGCCATAGCTACCTCAGAATTTGCAGCGGTAAAGTGATACTCTATGAGGATGTAGCAAGGAGCATGCTTGACTTTTCTGATCCAGGTGCTAATTAAGAGATAAGCAAAATTTACCTATAAGTAAAAAATCATTAATCTTAAAGTTTCAAAATCTCTGCTTACCTTTACTCAATCCATTAAATTTTCTGCAGCTGGGCCATGTAAACAGGTTCATTTTAAAAAAATGTATTTTTCAAAACTAAGCTGATTTACCAAGTTCATTAATATTGTATTATTTATAAATTTATCACCACAGTTACAAACAGATGGTCTAGTAATGCATTTCTACTTTTGCATGGTTGAGATAACAGCAAAAACTATTATCAGTTGTTACAGCTGTCCAAATGTAAATATAAAGAAAAGCTAGGTCTCTTATATAAATAGGAACTGTTGTTTGCGACCCAGAAACTTTTTAAGATATATACCCAAAAACGTAAATATTTTTCTATTGCTGCTGTTAGCCTGATCCTAAAGTTGTTAATCAGAACAAATAGATCCTTTTCTCTACTTAGACTGGATGTGGGCAGTATGTAGTATGATGCTGCATGTGTTTATTAATCTTTGTCTTCCTCTGCATTACCGATTTGGATTCATTAAAAATAGCAATCTGGCTTTTAAATGGAGCTGTGAAAATTAGATAATAAATGTTATTGCCAAAGAAATACGATGATGTATTTATTTCTGTGTTTGACCCAGAGGGATTGGCATAAGTTTTCAAATTAATTAGCATCCCTTAGGTCACCATAAATTTAGCACTCCCTTGTTTCTGTTGAGAATATTACTAATTGCAGATTTTTTTTGCTGATGAGCATCATATTGTATAATAAATATATGGAAGTGTCAGTGAAGCATCCTTTCTTTTCAGCGTATTTACATGCAGAGGACATTTCCTAAACATACTCATTAAAACTTTTAAGAAAAAAAATACAAGTTACTTCTAGATTAAATTATTTTATAATAATTTTGATTTACAATTTCTGAACAACAATAAAATTTTGAAACAATGGTTTAAATGCAGATGAATAATATATAATTAGTAAAAAAATTAGATTGTCCTATCTCAGATAATAATATACTTGTGCTAAAGTGGTATGACTGACATTGTTAGGGCAATTTGCAGGGAACAGTACTATTAAGATAACTTAGTGAAATAATCTAATCCAAATGTATCTTACTTCAGTGATGGTTTTCAAACATTTTTGGTCTGAAGCAAATATTCCAACTACATACAGAATTTGTTTTTAATATTTTTTTCTCATTCTGATCACCAAAATGCTGCATATTTCATTCATGCATGGAAATCTTAGTGATATTGATGGATTTTATATTTAGGAGAGACTGTATTACCTTCTGCATCTGCCCATTCACAACTCATTTTCTCAAAAAAATCTGTAGTGATGTTTTCTATTACATTTGAAACACAACATTAGCTATTCTGGAAGCAGTAAGAGAAGATTCAATTTGTGATAGAAAGATTTTGATGAAACTCAGACTTCACAAAAGCAGAAATAGACTTGAAGTTGGTTTTTGAAGAGTCATTACAAACTAAATATTAGGTTTCAGTATGTGAGTAAAAGAGCACAAAAATCAAAAATAATAGTTATGCTTTCAGAGCAATTGTTTCCCATTTTGAACTTAAATTTTATTTGAGAGAAAAAGAGAGAGAGAAAAATAAACCTCTTTTTGTATGAAAAAAAAGAAAATAAGAGAAAAACCCCACAAACTCAACTCTTAGATTATCTTCTTATTATTTGTATGATTTGTACAGTGCAACTTTTAAAACCAGGAGGTTTAAAAAAAAAAAAAAAAAGAAACAAAATAGAAAGAGGAAAGAAGCTTCTTCTTTTTTTCTGCTTATTACACTGTATTGGTGTGCACTGTGTTTAAAAACTCTACTTGCATCCTGTTTGATAAATGAGTTTAATACACTGATGTTTACCTCAGAGAAAATTCTGCCTATATTTCTGAGAGGCTTTTATGCATAAAATCTGTTTATCACATTTTCTAATACAGAATGTGGTCAGCATTTGTACCATGGGAAAAGCTAAAACATTTCCCATTAGTCTTTACAAAAAATCATTTATTAATTACAGAAACTAAAGTAAATGTAACCAAAGGCTTTGTGCATTGAGAAATACCATGATACTTTTATTTATAGGTTGTTTGAGGAAGCTGATGCACATATGTATGCAGATGACAACATCTTCCTGGCCACCAGCATACCAATCCATTTCTCATTTCACAGGAAACCTGAGTAAGGGGGGTTTCTTTGTTTTGTGGGGGTTTAGTTTGGTTTGTGGTGTTTTAATTTGAGTTTGTTTTTTTTTAATAATATAAGGCTAAATTCCTTCAAAGAAAGAGGTTTTTATTACAGAGAAGCTACTGTTTTTCTGATGCTCATGCTATCATCTCAAGGGATGGTCTAATGGCATTGACATCTGAGAGTGATTGAATGAATGAGCAGACTTGGAATTTGCCCAAATCATGGTTTTCCAGAATTACCTATCACATCCAATACTAGTGCCATCCATTACACTCTACTTCATTGCATCTTCACATCACAGTTTGCAACAGAAATATGTTCCACAGAATCAACATTTTGAGATTTTCCTTTGCTAAAGACATTATTGTTTTATACGGTTCCTGATCATATATACTTAGTGTAAGATCCATCAAGACTTACTCCATGTTTCCATGTTTTTCAGTTTTTCTGCAGTGATTGAGTCATGGCTATGAAAAAAAAAAAAAAAAAAAAAAAAAAAGCCATTTTACCAGAAATTTTTATATAGAAATGAAAAAGCATATTGCTACAAAAGCAGAATATTAACATGCATGCCTTTATGCATATTAATGTGACAGGCATTGTTTTTAAAATTAATGGTAAGGGGACTACAGAATTAGGGATTTTAAAATGAACTGGACATCTTTATATACTAAGAATTTTATAAAACATTAAAAAATACATTTGTAAAACATAGATGACCTAGTGTACTTATTTTTAGGACCTCTGTGATTTGATATTTTAATAGGTGTTGACTTCCATGCATTTCAATCAATACCATATTCAATATTTTTTCAGTAATGAAAATTTTTCTTTAAATATCTATGCTTTAAGAAATTGATTTATGTAAGGCTGGCTGTGATCTAAATAGTAATGGTGTGTAACATTGTAAAGTATAACTTTATTGACACCTTTATTGAAAGATTTATTGTATCATGGTGTGATTCTTGGGCCGTCCTGTGCAAGGCCAGGAGTTGGACTTGATTATCCTGGTGGCTCCCTTCCAACTCTGCGTATTCTATGACTCTATGAAGCTGTGAGAAAGACAAGGCACAATGTGCTCACACAGTGACAGTCACCAACAGCAAGCAGAGGGTCACAGGTGATGCCACAGATCTGCTGGGCTGCCTGGCATGCTGAGGCTGGGTCATCTGGCAGCAGCAGTCAATGACACAAATGACATGTGAAGGTGAGTAAGAGTCACACCAGCCCTTGGCTCCGCTGATGGCACTGTGCTTTGAGACAGGCATGACCTTCCTGGGTAATAGGGGCAGTACCCTGCCTACACTGCTGATATTTGCCAGGGGGCAGGGTGCCAAGGATGAGTACAAGCTGGGAGGAGAATAGGTTGAGAGCGGCCCTGAGGAGAAGGACTTGGAAGTCGTGGTGAATGAAAAACTTGGCATGAACCTTTAATGTGCATTTTCAGCCCAGAAAGACAATCATCTCCTGGGTGGCATCAAAGGAAGTGTGGCCTGCAGGTCAAGGGCAGTGGTTCTCCCCATCTACTCCCCTCTTGTGAGACACCACCTGGTATCCTTCCAGGGCCTAAAAAGGTCCTGGAGAGAGCTGGACAGAAACTTTTCACAAGATCTCAGTAGGATAGGGGTGGTGAGGCACTGGAACAAATTACTCAGGTAACGTGTGGATACCCCATCCCTGCAAGTGTTCAAGGCAAGGATGAATGGGGCTTTGAGGATCCAGTTCTGGTGGAAGGTGTTCCTTTCAGTGGCAGGGAGGTTGGAACTAGGGGATCTTTAAGGTCCTCTCCAAACCTCTGTAATTCTGTGATTAATTAAATAGCCTTGCATAGGTGAAAATCCCTGTTCTTAGTTTTGTATAAATGTTTAACAGTGACTAATTGCCAGTTGATTATGTAAGAAAAACTTCAAGAAGGAAGAAATAGTCAGGTATCAACACTCAAAAATTAATGTAACTAATTTTCTGATAACTGAAAATTGCTATGCTCAATTCAGAAACTATACATTCACAATACTGTAGGAAATTATTCATATGATTATATTTAAATGTTCTCCTGTTTAGAATTAGGATTGTTTGTTCTCCTGTGCTACATTTAATAGCTTGTTCCTGAAAATGCAGAATTCAGTAGTTCCACTGAATGTAATGAAAATGTAAATATAAGTTACTTGCCTGAATATATGATCACTGAATTGGCTCTGAACATTTCAATTTTCAATGTAGAGTGTGTTCATTTAGGTATGTGATATATTCTTACAGGAGACACGCTACTAAATCTCTGTGAATCCCCTTGAAAATTGAGATATGTAAGAAAAGGTATTTAAAGCTTTTATTCATAATACTACCATAGTTATTATGATGAGTAAATGGCTTAAGCTATTTGACCTTTTCTACGAATAGATGTAATGCTACTTTGTTCCTCAGCTAGACAAGAAAAATGACGTGTTTTTTGAAGTTTTTTTAAAAAAAATATGTTATTAAATTTAAACAGGAATATATCTTCACATATTGCAAATGATTCGGTACTAAAAATCCTTCTTTTATGTGTTTTTGGATTCATTCAGCGCTCAGAGTTTTGCATACTTTGAGTTAGTTCATTTTTCATTATAAAATCTAGAAAATTTGAAGACAAAGACTAATTTAATGGAAAACCAATAGACTTCTGAAGATATAAGAAAGCATTCCTGTGTATTTCTCCACTTTAAAAAGTATTAGATTGTGATCCCTGAGAAATAAATAGTATTGAGGAATTGGGGGAGGGGAGCTTATATATTTTTTTCTATTTGGAATGGAGCTCTTCCAGGGTTGCCTACCAAATAGCTTAGTTCAACTCAGAAAATATTCTGCTGGATGTCATTTTATCATATTGCATCAAGTTTCTTTTTCTGGTATCAAATTAATTTATTCTGAAACCTCTCAATTACATTGATTCTATAGTAGCTGATGTATTTTGCTGGCATAAATACTAGCTAGTTTTAAACACTTTTGTTGACTCGTATGTTTTGGGTATTGAGCCACAAGCCTCATTAGAAATAAGGTTAGTAGCTTTTCTTCATGCAGGTCTGGTAAATTGCAGATTATTTCAGCAATATTTTCTGTCTCTGCCATTTCTTCTTCTACATCTTGTCTGATATTATCAATCTCCTTTTACCTACAACAACTCTTTGGAATTTCTTTACATCATCATCTACACAAAACAAAATTACAACCGTCCTCAAAGGCGTAAAATATATAGATGCTGTAGTCACATTTTCAGATATATTGACTCCATTTCAACTCTTATTCCTTATTCTATTTTTATTCTTTCCATTTGGTTAACACAGTCCTATTGATGTTGCTTCAGAAATCTCATCTGTAACTTACATTGTCTCAAGAAGATCACATTTATTTCTTATTCATTTATCTGTCTTTATTCCCTTCCTAGAATATTTGTTTATTTGTTCCCTTGAAGTACCCTACATATTTTCATCTTTCTCTAGAATAACATAGGTCAAATTAAACTTACTCTAGAAGTATTAATTTTCTCCCAGTAGCAATACATTTGCCCTGGGTGAGTCACTGAGTTGCAGGTTTCAATTGTAATTCTAGTTTTTATTTAAAATTAACTTTACCCCTATGTGTCTTTCCAAATCTAAAACAAAAATTCCATGGCAGTAAGTCGAGATGAAAATGCACCATAAGATAATGCTTCTTCATACCCTTTGCCCTTACATTTTTAAGAGTTCAACTCTGTAAGCAAATTGTTTTAGCTGAGTTCATTTCTTGACACTTCTGTTTTAGTCAATAGTTAGACTAAAAGAATGTTTCTGGGAATACTAGAAAATACTTCTAAAACATGGATTTTGAACTCAATAACATGAATATTCAATACAGAACTGCAATCCCAAGAGTTTACTTACTAGTTTAGTCAGTGAATTCCAAGACTTGCATAACTGAAAAAATTCATTTAACTCCAAGTTATTTATTTTCCCTGGATCAAAAAAGCTGGAGTAGACCTGTCAAGAAAAGAAACAAGTGAAATCCATGCATTCCTGACAGTGTAATACTAATTTATTGAGACAAAGCCTGTCCTCATCACAACTTAAATATATATTATATATACACTGATATACGAGAATATAGAAGGGAACATTGGACCTCGATTTTTCTGGTATATTTTGCTCCTGAACTTCATTACAAGCAAACTGAAAATGGGAGAAATAGAATCTAAATCTCTTACCACTGCAAAACACTCACCACAGGAGCTGGTCCACCACTAGGTTACAGGGAGGTTTTTATGTTTGCAAAGCCAAAGAGATGCAAAATTTGGGGTTTTTTTAGAAAAACAGCTACAAATGAGAAGAATTTATCTGGGAGAAGAATTTATTTTGTACACAGCCCTCAGGGTCAGGGCTACAATGTGCTGCATATTTTTATATTTTCAGAAGACTGTGGGATTTTAAAAATCATGTAATTATAGTGTCAGTGGGGACAACATAAAATTATTCAGTTGGATTTATTTGAATATGTTTATGCTGTTCTGTTTTCAGAGCCATCACTGATTAAAAATATGCATTTATCTCTAACAGACATTTCTTTTGCTGCTCTTTAGTATTAATAAATTATTTCTTTATCACATATGTCTACATTACATTCAGATATTGAAATTAAATAGCCACATGAAGACATGAATCACTTGTCACAAAAATAAACCTAGAAAAGATAAAATGTTAAAAAAGAACCATTGAAAAATACATATGTGAGGAGATATAAATGGAAAAAATATATATTTTCCTGTGTAACCTACTCTGTTCAGTTTGGAAACACTATAGAAAGTTTTCTACACAGTTGGTAAGTTATTCATATTCCAAAAGTGACAGCACTTTTTAAGGGAAAGGCACCTTTCCCTTAAAAAGTAGTTACTGTGCTAAATATATGTCAGTAAGGCTTTTATTTCTTTATTAATTATAATTCTATTATGTCAAAAAGAAAGACTAATATTCCAGAGAATTTTTTGTGGCAGAAAATGGACTATAATACAAAACATGTATTGCAGGACTTAAAAGAGATTTTCTTTCATAGGAATTGAGGAACTAGGAGCTACATGTAAGTTGTTTCACCGTTGCATGTCCCATGAGCATATATGGTGGGTTGAGGTGGTGTCTGCTGGTTTTAAGGAAAAAAAAAAAAGAATGATTTGCACATGCAAAAGCATTAACAGTAAAGAGAGAAAATTAGCATAAGAAATGTATAACTTGTCAGCAAACTTAAATGCCTTGAATATTATGATTAATGCTGGTGCGAGAAATATTCCAATCACCACAATTCAAAACCAGAAATATTATATAAGAATTCTTACAACATGGATTAATTTTAACTGCATCTTTGACAGCACAAAGGGCTTTCAGTATATCCTTGGACACTTTCCACAGGCTTATTTCTGCTGGATTTGTTTTTCAGTGTACACTTTCAAACTTTGACCTATACATTGAGATTAGGACCATGTCCATTCCTCTCTTGTATTCTGACTACCCTCACTCATCATAGATCTCCACATGCCATTTTTGTGTATGTCTCTCATCCATGCTTCAATGCCAATATGACAGTCTCTCTAAAATGATAATAAAAAAAAAAATATTTGGAGGACTAAGTAAAAAAAGAAAAGCATCCTATATTTTATGCTACTATGATCAAACTTCCAGCATCTGCACCATTCAGTGGAACAACCTTGATAGTCCAAGTGAAATAAAAATACTTTATCTGAAAAGACTTTATCTGAATTCTTTTACTGAAATGCAAATCTTTAAAATTACTGACTTAATAATTACTAAATAAACAGGACTCTTTCACTTAACCTGAATATTATTTCACCCCCCAGAAAATACCTAAAATGTAGTCAGCATTACTTTAATTTTCCAACAAACTTATTTAATGTTCATTATATTTACTGTTTTGCTTTTAAAATCCCGAGCCACTTGATTTATCATAAAATAAATTTTTGAAGCACAGAGAGGAAACGAAGAAGGCAAAGCACTTTACTTAACACTGGATAATTTTTTTCAAAAAGTTTTATCTTGCTTGTTAAAGTAAGATGAGCAGTTTTCTATTAACTAGGCTGGGAAGCCTTAGGGGCCACTGAAAGCTTTTTAATTGCATATTTAATTAGAAATGTGCTAGCGAGCTGGTGTTCAGCTTTTCTGAAGCTCATGGCTCCTGACAAAATGTCTGCTTTTAAGCCATTTTGTCTCTTGAAATGTTTTCTAAAAAGTGGGTTAAACAGAAGAAGCTTTAATTTTGCCTATTTTCACTTCAAAGGGATTTTACTGTTTTATCAATCCTACTGTAAAACCAAGGTGAAATGACATCTTCAAAAGTAAGCATTTTCAGGTAAAATAAATCTCCTAAAAGAGCAATCTTTAAAGATTCTAAAAATTTGTTTCTCTGCCTATCCCACCAGCAGGATGGAATATGAAAGAAGGAAAGAAGAGGAGTTTTATGTCTGGTTACTACAGGTGCAGAGTTTGCAGAAGCAAACCAACAGCCACTTCATCCAGTAGCCAGTGTCTGGAATTGAAGCGAAATAAATTCATACATTTTATCTTTATATCCTGGGTAGAACAATGTTGACAGTGCTGCCTGCAGTTGTCAGGATGCACAATATTTGTTCTATACCTGGACAAAACATGACAAGCCCAGTATGTCTTATGCCCAGTGCTTGGTCAGGGTGCCTTTTCCAAAAAAGTTTTCTGACAGAAGTTGGCTTGGAATTTAGGTTGCCTCAGAAGTCCTACCTTCCCCTGAGGTAATTTGGTGGATAAAGGAGGGCAGCCCCAACAAAAGCTGACAGCACTTCAACCCTTAGCATTACAGGTATGAATACACATTAGTTATGGCTGGATAAAAATGCTTCTGAAACGCAGGCTATAGCCAGTAAAGTAAGCTGCTGACTTTTTAATGAAACACAGTATTTGAATAAGCATAGTCTCTTGGACGCAGAATGGAAACCTTTTTTTTCTGTTGTTTTACATGACAAGTCCTGTTTTTTAAATAATTTGCATTAAATAGAAAAGTTGGAAATGCATAGAAATTCCTTGATTAAGTGTGATCTTGTACAATGAAAGGTAAATGTATGCTGAAAAACAACTCAGTGATTAAATAATATGTTATACTAGACCGTGCATCTAAAGTAATAGAATGTGGAAATGCCTTTTGATACACACAAAAGAGAAATGTACCAAACTTGACATAATATATAAATGGTAATATATAAATGAAAGTGCTAATGCATTGCTGTCCTTATATCACTTTCACTCAATAGCACAGCCAGAGAGGTGAGACTCCCTAGACTACCCTACTCACATAACTTAATCTATGTCTTTCTTGGCTAGTAAAATACAGCAAGTAGCACCCACTTGTATTAAGACCGGATCTAGAATTTTTCTATTTTTTGAGTGAATCAGATCCATACATAATGATAGTCCATGCATTTGATGACAGAATTGGCAAATATATTTGAAGGGTAGAGAAAAAGTTTGTTAGAAGTAACTTGATTTGAGGAAATACACTTGAATATCACCCAAGACTAACACTTATGAGGCACTGTCATTTAATTTCTGTCATCCATGATTAATTATCAAGTTTTCCCAAAATGTGATCCATTTAGAATTATTTCAATTTTACATTTAAATGCTCAAAGACTAATCTTTGACAGTAATAATATTTCAAATTTTCTTTTGCTCTGCAACTTCACAATTTTTTTTCATTTAATATTTTATTCATTAATTTATTTATTCATGTATTTATTTATAAATGGGGAATTACTTTAGTATGTGTTTGCACACTCATTCCAGTAGCATAGGCTAAGCAAATGCTTTAGACTTGGCTATGGAAAAAAGAGTAATTCAGGTTAGCAAATATGTTCCTGCAATACCCAGAAGTGACATCACTATTACTATTAGGTGCAAAAACAATACTTATAATTAAATCATTACCTATTCAAATGAAAGTTACAGATTTGACACAGTTTTATGAAATTAAAGTAGGGTGAGTTCATTCACACCTTTTGTTATGAAACCAGAGTTGATTAATTTGCTGATTCATTTGCCCTCTGTTCTTCAGATTAATACAGATAGAATTTGGTCTTGTCATAGCTGCACAAACCTGTAAAACAGAGGTGTGAGGTGAGACGAATGCCATTATCATCAGTACTCCAACAATGTCCAGCTCTGTGTTTCCACATCAAAACCAAATAGAGCTGATTCTTCAGTGACTCTGTGTTTGGCATAGACAGTCCTGACAGGAAGTTGCATGGTTTAGCCTAAATCCTGTTAAATACTGATGCGGTCTGGCAAGAAAAATTCTTTGAAGTCATGGCTGATGGCCATGACTGCACTTTCTGTTGAAAGCACCTGCCAAAGAAGTTCTAAGGTTAGTCCTAAACTCTGACTAGATTATTGTTGATATTGGATGCACAGACAGCCACTTCTGAGAAAAACCTGAATGCCAAGCGGCCAAGAGTGACTCAGATTTTGCCATGTCTTTCCTTCCTCTCTCACGTTCCCAGGCAACGTTAAGCTTCCCTAACGCAGTCTTGGATGACCCTTCTAATTACATTTTCACAGGTAGGGATCATTTTATACTAGATATCACACAAAGACAAACTGAAAGAAGGCTCAGGTGATTATGTTTGCCTTAGAGTTTTCTGAGAGAAAGAGAATAAATTTCTCTTAGTGGCTCTTCAATCCAGGGACGTCCAGTGCATCTACTGAAAACCCATTTGCAAAAATCCCAAAAGATTGAGAAGGCAAGCACAATAAAGTTGAAGCTATCATCTGTCAGTATCATTTTCCTTAAAAGCTGTGGTGAATTAGTTACCCTGCAAAAAAAAAAAAAAAAAAAAAAAAAAAAAAAAAATCCACTGGGTATTTTGTGTACCACAGCAGCAGATTTAAGAATCAAACTCAATGTTTTTATCTCAAATATTTTTAATCTAGATTGACATTTTAGAGATGAACAATGGAGAATGAGATACAGTTGAAAGCACTATGAATAAATGATAATGTTTTACTCATTTCATATTAGTTCCACATTCTTAAGCCTTTTAGTAACCAAATTAGTTAACATGTCTCTGCAGATATGCTTAATCCATAAAACTTAAAATAAGAAATGTCTTAAATGGAGCAGGGTTGAAAAGCAGTCTGGCTGTTTTCCATATTGGTTTGAACTACTGACATATTTTACCTAGTGTTGTAACATTTTGTTTCACCAGTAACAAATAAAAAAACAGTGTCCTTACTGAAAAGAATTCTTCTTTCAAATACACCCTTGTTTATTTCCAACATGAAAACTCATAACTGGTGGGAAAAAAACAGCTTAAAGGACTTGTAATTTAAGGCTTCTCAGATGAAGTAATTATCTTTAGTTTAGAAAGAAATACTATTCCTACACTGGATAAAATCCTCAGGCAAAGTCTGTGGAATACCTTCCATGGTTTGTTCATCAGGTTTAAGAGTATCCTGTTTACATATGTTGGCATAACCCCTTCAACTAATCAAACAGGCTGAACACCATTGTTTTCTTCTTGAGGTTTTTCCAAACTGTTCTAGATAAATGTAGGTTTCCTTCTTTTATTTATATTTCTGTCTTTTTTTCCTTTCTCTCTGTGAAGAGAGAAGTTGTCTTGTGATTTCTAATTTTTTTGGTTGTTTTTTTGCTGTGGGCCATAAGAGCAGAGTTTCTGGAACACACTTCTACTTTTAAGAAGTTTCAGGGAAGATGTAGTTTGCTCTGAATGCTTGCTTATTATAAGCTCAAGGAATGATTTACCAGTAACAGCAAATAAAAGACTCTAAGGGCATAGCAGGTTTATAGCTGGATGGAGTCTACAGAGGATTAGAGGACATCAGAAAAAGTGCAAAGAGAACTAAAATTTCATATGGAAGCCAGAAAAAATCTGAATGGCTTCAGAATAGGAGATAAGCAGAGTGAAATGTCACTACACTGCATTTGCAAACAAAGATTTTGATTCTCAATGACACTTTCTGTATTATTCCTTTATTTATTTTATTTTCTGACAGCACCAAGCTTTTGTCTCACAAAGAGATAGTCTGCTTCATTGAATCTGAGAGAACTCAGCAAGATTAGGAAGGCTTTCCTTTTCCGAGAACAGATGATTGTCTACATGTAGCAATGCACCTGCTCCTTTCTAATAGTTTCTCTAAGTTCCCATTTTGCACAGATTGACAGCTTGTGCTATCCAAGGTGGCAGTATTCCCATCATCAAGAGATCAGCAGGAGTCCTGCAAGGTAGAAACTATCAATCAGTTGATCATGAGTCAGTAAGTGCCAGGGATATCTCTCTGCACAGAGCCCAGCATTGCTTTCTAGCAAAACAGCTCAGGAGGCAACAGAAGCTCAGGGGCACACTTCCGCTTTCCCATTACATAATTCATTGGAATTGCTAGAGGAATTATAGCAAGCTGAACACATATGTCAATGTCTGTGCATACCTCTGCGTGCATGTCTGTGTGTGCAGGGATCTCTGTACATATATCTGTGGTTCAGGATATGATGGGAAGGTTGTTTGGGGTTTTTTTCCCAGTTAACTTCCTTGAGATCAAAACAGTTGTGTAAAGTCCAAGTGGCCTTTTGCCCTAACCATATGTTCTCTGTCTTAAAATCACCTCTGAATTCAGCATATTCCTCAGCTAGGAGGAAATCTGAGGAGACAGTGATTTGCTTTGCTTCATCTTCAGCAGTTTATCAGTATTGGATTCCTACAGTGTTGGATTGAGACAATGAGGTGCAAATAATTAAGTTTTCATTAATTTTGCATCTTGCCTATTTAATTAAAAGAGAAACTAGCTAATGCATAACAATAGACAATTTCCAAAAGGTAAATACTTTATTAAAATTGGTAGCAACATTTACGGTTGGAATAAGGTATTTCTGTTTTGCAGTGCCATATTAATTTCTTCCATCTCTCCCTTTGGAGATCTTGTATTATAATGATATCTCTAAATTTCGAATTTAGTAATGTTTTTGAGCTACAAAGTCCCATTTTGATGAACCAGTCTCATGGATCATTACTTAATAGTTTACACTCAGCAATTATGCTCTTTGCCTAGTGGATATTTTGTATAAATAGATTGCTTTAAAATATATACATATATATATTAGATAGGAAATAGGACTCCTTAATAGATTTTTTTTAATTTCCTAATGTGTTATTTAAAACTAAGATTAATTTTATGATTATTTATTGCTCTTTCATTTGCTAGTTCACTCTTCTAGTTTCTCTTATCATGCCATTCCAAAGCACTGAATCAAAATAATATATGCATATCAGTTTCCCCAAACTGTAAATGCTAATTATTTCTTAGAGTGCAAAGTGTTTCTGGAGGGTTTCTTGATGAGGAACCAGATGCTTATTATGAAAAATAAATACTGTATATTCTTGTAGGAAATTCCAAAACAATATCTTAAGCCTTGGGATATCTGTTTCCAGACAGCCAAGAACCACCACAGACAATCTGTGCCCCTTTATTGTCCTCCAGTTGTGACCCTAAAACATATTTGCTGTGTAAGTGTTTGAACCTTGAAATGTAGCTGAAAGGGAAACACCTTTCCCCTTTCCTCCTGTGACTAAAATTTCAAGAGTAACTGATGCCTGAGCATCTTATCAGGACTAAGGACATTAAAAAGAACACATCAAATTAATAATCTGCATTCTAGTACCACTATACAGGGTACTGACTCACACTAAGAAACATTCCACTTCAGGACTTCTTTGATCCTGCCTGAGACCCCATACAGAGAGTAAGAAAAAAATATAATTGTACTTGAAAAGGAATAAAAGTGATTGCTTATGCAAAACAGGCCTTTAAAACTTCCTACTGTGACAAGCCTAGAAGCTGTGATATATTTAGGAGCAAATTAATAGTGACATGGTCTTCAAACTCATCTGAATGTGCAGTGGGAAGCAACATCAATCACTTTTCTTACTTTTTTTCACTCTCAGTTGATTCCAAAACATGCAACTAATCCATTTCTATCATAATTAGTCCTGGCCTTCCCTTAAATTATGTCCTTTTCTACTTGATGTTCTCTGACTTCTACAAATGGATATTAAGATGATCAGAGCATCAGAGAACAGTATTTTGATTGCAAAAGAGAGCACAGGTATATTCATGCAGTCTACAAATGAACTAGTCTATGGGAAAGAATATTTGTGATGTTACCTTAGATAAAACCTAGAATTACAGAATGATAGAAAAGGTTGAAAGGGACCTTAAAGATCATCTAGACTAAATTGCCTGTTGTAGGAAAGGACATGAGATTGGACTGCTCAAAGACCCAGCTAACCTGGTCTTTAACACTTCCAGGGATCAAGAGCTTCTCTGAGCAATCTGTTCCACTGCTTCATCACTCTCACAGTAAAGAATTTCTTCCTAATATGCAGCCAAAATCTACTTTCATTCATTATAATCCACTGCCCCCTGTCCTGTTATTGGAGGAGTTGGGAAAATGTCTTTCTCCATCTTTCTTATAAGCCCCGTTTAGATACTGAAATGCTTTTGAGAAATTCAGGTAGATGACATTTGTGCTTCTTCTCCTGTCTGATTTGTTAGACTAGGGAAAATGAAAGGGAACATAATTTTAATTCTAATATTATTTCTATGTTTGGAGGTAGATCTATAAATTCTATCAATTAGAATTGGATGATATCTTGCAACCCAGCAAAGAACTTATGCCTAATTAATAGAGATGGTGAATTAACTGTGCAGGTAGTTTGTGTGTTTGGGGATTGTTATTTATTTATTTAATTAGAAAATCAGTAGACAGGTCAGAGAAGAAGCACCAAATCTTGGAACTCCAAGCTTGCCCATCAAGATCCTTTGGATACTCTCTACACTGTCATAGTTTCCCTTAGTTGAACAAACAGCTCTTTTACATTCTTGGCATCATTGTGGTCTGTTTCTAACTGAAGTCTCTTCTCATTTTCTGAGTCAATGAGAAGAATACTCAGGGAATGAAAATGTGTAGATTTCAGTGCTATTAAGACTGTTAGAAAAAAGACTTCAACGCTACCAACTGCTATATTTCTGAATGGTATTTCTGTGCAGAACTTCAGAGACCTAAAAGGAGGACCTCTGGTCAGTGGATCCCAAACAAAGCAGAAGATATTTGTCTAGATATCCACTTAGCTCCCTCAAATTTTTCAGCAGAAGCCTTCTCAAATATAGAAAAAGGCTGCAGAGGTCATTGGGAGGGTGGGAGGTGTTTACTCATCTAAAATCACACAAAATTTAAATTTAGGTGTTGAAAAACTATTCTAGTCTTATCATCAACGCAAAGATGCTTTATAATTACTGAAAGTTACTTGCAAAATTAAGAGAAATCAGGTAATTGCTTAGATGTTTAGACTACTCACCAGGTCTACTGATAAATCTTAGTTCTCACTGGAACAACATTACAGACTTTTAGGATGTATTCTTTATTAAATCTCTGAATAAAATTCACTTGTTTTGAAATCTTTAAGAATTTTGCATTAAAATATTTATTTATTCTCTATATCCCTAATCTGTATTTGAAATCTTTTTCTGTAGTCTTTTTTTATGATATATAAAATGAAAGGATTTCTATTTACTGTAACATCCACAGCGTATAAATTTTGTGGTGTAGATCCTATGAGTAAAATGTTATTGTTTGTATTAACTCATTATATTTTGATTTAAAACTTCTCACATACACTGATAATTATTTCACTATGTCAAGTGCAATATCAAAGCATTTTCTGAGCTGAAATGTGAATGTTATGCAAAACCCATATTAGCCTTTATTAAAATTCAGCTATGTTAACAGCAGTATTAGGACACTCTCTAATAGTTTCATTTCTAATCAGGCCTTAGTGTATTCAGGAAGACTAGTCTGCAATGCATGCATTCAGGACACTGCACTATGGATTCAATCATCTTTTTTATGCCCAGAACTGAAGAGACAAAATGCAATATAACGGGAAAATACTTCTCTAATCTAGAATGGGTTGTCATGTAAAAACCGAAAGGTAAATAAAATGCAGACTTAAATTTAATAAATTCCATAAATATTTTTGATGTGAAAAAGGATTTTTTTCAACAAATACAATGTTATTGGAGAGTATTCGGTATTTAAGGATGCTAGCTGTTGGCTGCACAAGTCTGAGAAACTTCACTCCCTCCTCCAAAGTCCATCATGAACTGAAAGGTGCTTGGAACCTTGAAGAAGCAAGCCAAAAGCAATTACTTAATATAAAATTTGTCAAACTGCCTACCAGGGATGATGGGGAGCAAGATTTATTTTTATGCTGTGAAAAGTGTTCTTTGTGCTTTGCAGACAGAATCAAGAAAAACTGTTTACCCTGAGGATTTTCCAGGCTCCTTACAAAAAGCTTTCGGTGTTGCACCTTCTGTATAAGCCCTGAGGAGCAAAGATCTTTAAACATTAGAGAAGAAGAGAAAATATATAAACTATGTTTTCAAAAAGGTCAAGAACAGGAGTTGATATTGCAAATGCTAGAAACCCCTCCTGCTCCAGGATGGTAAAGGAAATTGAACATAGGGGGCAAGAAACACAGAGTTTGATATAAATCACAGAAAGATAAAAATAGCTGTATCTCATTGATTTCTCTGAGCTTTTCAAAAAGGCTACAGTTACCTATCTAATCAGTTGTTTTTTCTGTTAGTCTTGCTGGGAAACTGGAAGCAGTTCCACTTCTATCAGTACACAACTTCAAGTTCTCCTGATTGATCACTATTTTTCTCAGTGCTTTGGAAATAAAAAGAAATAATTCTGTCATCTTTCTTTACAAAAGAGCCCCTGGTATCTTTATGATGTTTCCAAAAGGAAAAGGAAAAACTTAAAAAGATAAGAATTTACAGGCTTTCGCACAAATTGTATTAACTTACATTGCTAAAAGCTAAAAAGGCAACTTCAACATTCCTGAACATTTATGAAAACATACTCACACTTTGTCTATATTAAGAAAGGTTAATGCCTGTGAAACTAGTTGAGTATTTTACTTTGCTCTAGAAACCTCTGTTTAAAAAATGTAAGGCCTCTTCTGAATTTTGTAGTCTTAAATGTTCTTTACTTTTTCACAGTTACACCATCATATATTTTTTACCTTACATATTTTACTGTATTTTTAAAATACCATTCTATCTATCAGTTTCTTCAGTATTTGGCCTGAGTAAAAGATGTCCAACATTTTATAAGGTAGGTCTCTTCACAGTTTGCTATTGGCAACTTAGTGAAGGAAAAGTAAAGATAATTCACATTACTTCAATCTGGATATAACTTTCATCAAAATAGTCTGAAGAATTACAAAGAGGAGGACTCATTTTCCTCCTTCTGAATCTGAAATTAGTAAATTTAAACACTTATGTTGTTTTCTGCTAAATAAAACCTCAACACCTAAGTTCTACATCTTTGTAAATATCTCATGCAATCCATGTGCATGTTGTGATTCAGTGTGGGAATTGAAAACAGTGTGAAACATGAAACTAAAATTCAAGAGGAAATATTTTACATCTAGATTCCTATTGTTTTTGCACTAAACAGTATTCTGGCAAAGAGAGGGCGTAGTGTCTAATTTCTGTCTTAAGGCACATTATGTCAGGTCACAAAGCTTACGGCATTGTCCTGTATCTTCTTTTTTTTTTTTTTTTTTTTTTTTTTTTTTTTTTTTTTTTTTTTTTTTTTTTTTTTTTTTTTTTGTTTTTTGTTTTTTTGGTTTTTTTTGTTTCTTTTAACCTTTCAAAGCTGAAGAACTGACATTCATTAAGTATATGTTTTAGATCAGAAGGAAAGTAATGGAAAATTGTTGATTCCAATAGCCTTGAGTATTTGATCCTGCTACTCTGCAATGCTCAGATATTAATAATGATGGTAAGGAGTTACCAATCAGTTAAGTAGAAGGAAAGAAATCCTCACACCATAAGACCTTTCCTACAAGATAAATTTTACATCATTATTTTTGAAATATGACCTTTTCAGCAGCATCTGTAATTTTATTTTAAATTAAAACTAATATACTGTCAAAATCAGTCACCCAGTTACTGAGCATAGCAATTCCATTCCATGGACAAAAAGAGAGCTTGAAAAATAATGTTGGAAACTTTATACCACAAAGAAATTCAGATATCCTTGAATCCTAAATAATAATAAATATTATCTATGCACTACCAATGAATATTAAATGCAGATTCATCTTGCTGTCAGACTTAAATATAAGATGTAAAATGAAATAAAATAGAATTTACTCGTATTAGGAACATTTTTTATTCTTCTGCCTAATTCTATAAATTAGTAAAATAAATAGCAAAATAAAAACATCCATACTGCTCATAGGCCAGCTGTTATTTGCTGCTATGTTTCTTTTGGCAGATGATTTAACTTATACAGTGTTATATTTCTGGTGTTAAGCTATATCCTGAATAATAAGTTGAGACCTTATAAGAAGAAAAGGACAAACACAATAAGAAGAAAAGTGGAATATTCTAGAGGTTGTGACTGAACTTCCTACCTTAAATGATAGTGGATCTTCAGAGTAGAATAAAAACAGTCCAGGCTAATGAAAAAAAAAACCTCTTCTTTGTGACTCTGAAGTGATGGATTACTCCAGAGTGAGAGGATAAACATTTCTGAGAGGTACACAAACCACTTTCCATCTTCTTTACTGTTATTACATAAGTTTTTGTTCTTTTCTCTAGAAAGAGAACACCTCTGTAAGTATTCTCAAACATTTAGTCAATTCAGACAGACATTAGAAGCAATTATATTTTCAGTCTGTGAGGATTGAGGTCTCACATTCAGCTTGCAAAAAAATGTCATCTGGGTACATGACACACCTAATGGCATTCATCCAGCTTCCGAGGTATTTATCCCAGACACGAAGTCACACGAGCTGCACACTGAAATTATATTTTGACCAAATGCATATACCTCTTTTCCCTGTGGCCCCCAGAGGCATAGTCTTAGACTAAAAATGATATGCCTGAAAGGAGGACCCAAAACCTTCCTCACTGGCTGAGCCTAAGATGCTAGGCACTATAGATCAGTGTATCTGCTTTCCTGCCCTCATTTTAATTCTATTATTCTTATATTTTTATGATTACCCACCAAAAAAAAAAAAAAAAAGGCAGTAGTGAACAAGACTAGTCTTTTAACTGCCAAGGGGATTTTATGGAGGATGGTAAAAAGTGAAGTAGGGGTAGAATCAAGCTGTTACTCTTCCCAGGAGAATATTTTTACCAAGAATCACACAACAATATATCATCTGTCTTTGTTTTGCGTTGACAGCCAGTACAGCTGTTGGGCACTGAACTCAGTGCTACCTGCTGTGCAAACATCTATGAATGTTAGTTCCAGAAAGATTATTTTCAAGCTAATTTCCTGATTTCCTTCACTTACTGTGCTGTCTATTGCAGAAATGGTTTATTCTTTTAAGTGAAACTAGAAAACACACTCCAGAAGAATGCCTCATTTGGTACTGTACTCAGCACTGGTGGGGTCACTCCCTGAGTTCCGTGTCCAGTTCCAGATCCCTCACTTCAGTGAAGACATTGAGGTGCTGGAGCAGTTCCAGAGAAGGGCTGGTGAATGGTCTACAAGAGTAAGTCTTATGAGGAGCAGCTGAGGGAGCTGAGGGTGTTTAGTCTGGAGAAGAGGAGGCTCAGGGGAGCTATTATCACCCTCTACAATTGCCCAAAAGGATGTCATAGCAATGTAGGGGGCAGCCTCTTGTCCCAGGAAATTACTAATGGAACAAGAGGCCATAGCCTCAAGCTGCAAATGGGGAGTTTCAGGTTGGACATCAGGAAGAATTTCTTCACTGAATCAGTGGTTAAGCATTGGAATGAGCTGCTGAGGAAAGTGATGGAGTCATAATCTTAGGAAGTGTTCAAGAAACAACTGAATGTGGCCCTTGGGGCTAAAGTTTAGTTGACATGTTGGTGTTTGGTCAAAGATCAGACACAATGATCTTGGAGGTCTTTTCCAGCTTTAATTAGGTTTCCATGTTTAATTATGTTCTTTAGGTCAATTTTTTATAAGGGGAACAGTCAGCAGCAAATTACAGCATCCAAAGTCATTGTAAAAGTAGCTTGGGCTGTCAAAGGATAAATTCATACTGCATAATATTCTGAAGCATGCTGAACCAGGCTGTGGTGTGACTCCAGCTTTGGGTGGCACAGTCAGACCTAGGCAGAGATTCTTGGAAGCTGAATTATCTGCTCCACATATGCTTGAGTGTCACCCAAGAGCAGGACCTCACCTGGCATTAAGCAGTCAGAGATTGCACTCCCTGAGTGCCTTTAACACCAGCTGAGAATGAAGGCTGTGGTCAAATGGGGCAAGAGCCACCACTCCTTTATAGCACTGCTGGCTGAAAAATGAAAAAGGAGGATATGAGTAAAATGTTCATTGTCACAGTGCAGGGAAGCCACCTGAAGAGCTTCTGTACTATTTTAATATACACACATAAAAAAATGCACACATATATAAATATTTGGAAAGATAAAAATGAATAAAAAATGAATAATAAAATTAATAATAAAAAATGAAAAGTTGGCTGCTTAAATAGAGTTATTCAAGAGAATAAGGACAGCATATTATGAAGGATGTTATAATATAGGGCAATAAGATAGAATATGAAGTTGACTGTGGATAATTACAAAATGTAGCACACACACAGAGAAATTATTCCACTTTCATATGTAATAATTTGGGCTTGGTAATGACCATTAGTACTCAGAATCAAGACAGAGATTCATAAAAATACAGCTCAGTGCTTGGCAGAAGTAAAAAATAAACCCAGCTGAAGTGTAAGAATTATTAGGAAGGAATAAAGGACTATATATTCATTAAACAAATATACATATATACATTACAGCACTGTGAATTTCTTCTCCCCTCATCTTTGAAAAGGATGCAGGAGAACCCCAAATGTTTCAAAAGGATACAAAAGCTAACCTAACCAAAAGGTATATTATAAAAATGTGCAGAATGAGAGGTCTTAAGAGCATCAACAAGAACAAACTTTTCTCTGACTTTTCCCACGTAAATTCTAGGATGATGGAATGAAGCGTGTGTGAGTGCTACATAACATAATAAACTGGCTAGATAAAAATGCTTTATTGTCTTTTGAATTTCTTACTGAACAGACATTTTAGTCCTTCTTACAACTGAGCTTCATTAACTTAGAAAACAGTTAATTTACCCATGAAAATAGAAGTTGAGATTTTTTAAATAAATTAATTCCTTAAGTAAAAGAAATTAAAAAAAAAAAAAAGAAAAAGAAAGAAAGTATATATTGCAGGCTTTTTTAGCGACCATCAAAGTTTAGTATTGCGATAATTTTGGCTCCTGAGTATCAGAGACAACATGTTATTTAAGCCCACAAAACGCAAGGCTCTGAAAGGGCCTGCATTAACATCATGTCCTGAAATGAAAAAGGTTATCAGTGCATATAGTGCTGAAATGGTGTAGAAAGTTTGGTAGTAATCACTAGGTATATTTATACTAGTGAATTTTGGGTTGTATTTAATATTAATAATTTTTGATATATACAATGCTGTAGTATGCTGTGCCCTTAATGGCGTCCACAGTAGTCTTCACTTTCATGTAACAAGGATAAAATAGCTCTTTAAAAAAAAAAAACCAGTTTTCCTGGTTGAGAGCTCAAATCCAGCAACACAGCCATTCAAAAATACTTAACCATACCTAGGCTTAACATTTCAATGCTCAATCAGTTCGAAAAACAATTTCCAGAGACTAATTTAGATGGAGTACAGATAAATAAGTTTTTACTCTGACTCTCAAGACTTCCTAAGAATATGAACCCTTGGGAAGCTCAGATTCTTCAGGTAATTAAATTCTGCTTATTTTTATGTCTAAAGGCTCTCTGAAATTGACATCCATGATTTACAGCTTTCTAGACCAAGCCTGTCTTCCACATGAATCCCCAAAGCTTTTTATTCCCATTTTTAACTTTTTTCACTTTGAAGGTCAGAGGTTTGGAAGGAGCACAAGCAAGAGGGTGTTCACAGAATAAATTTATTGGATAAGTACCATAAAAACCCCCCAAAAATTAACTACTATTTTCCTGAAGAAGGAGGCGAGAAGAGTTATCAAAGTCCTTTAGATAAGGATTTAGTGCTTAGGACATTCATCCAGTACAAGAAATGTTCTTGGTTTATTTCTCCTCTGTGTGAGGAGACTTAAAACCAGGGTTTCTATTTATGTGCTTTACATTTCAAACACTTAATCAGCCCTCGAAGCTGAATGCAAACTCCAGATGGCCCAGAGGAAACTTGTAAGCACTAAATTACAGCCCTTGTTCTCTCACTTTTTCCCATCCTGTCTTCTCCAACACAGTCCAGAGATGCTTCAGACCAAGTAGAAAAACTTCCTACACTGCAGATAGAGCTCCTCACACTCTCAGTCCTCAGCCTAACCCAGAGTTACCTGGCTCCATATGTCCATCACATGGCTCCAGATGTGAAAATATGGCAAGACCCAAGATGTACAGTCATTGGGTAGTGTGGTGTTTCAGTACTTGCCTAACAAGTGAGACTAAGAGAGTCTTAGTCTCTTCCTCTTGTACAAACTATTTTAGTTTAAACTGTATCTTGATATTATAATAGCCCAGCAGTTTTTGTCTAAGAAAAGCCCTGTTGTGCCAGAGGAGAGCAAAGAAGGCTGTTCTTCCCCTTGCAAAGTAAAGCCAGGAGTTAAAAAGAAAAAATCAGGTTGTTTTAAGAAAATATGTGACATATCATCCACACAGATGCAGGACTACAGTGGAATAGGCACCAGGACCAGTACAGAACTCCTCCTTTGGATACTTGATAACCTGCTGTGTTAACCCACCTCTTTTCCTGAGGAAGACAGTCTGCACTGACCTTAATTAAGACTGAGGGAGTCTTTGGAAGGATGAGCCTAATAGGCAGAGAGAATAAGATACAACAGCTTGTCTTGTGTAACATTTTCAAGAGCTTTATGCTCTTGTGTATTAATGCAGATGATGGCTGTTAGTGTTACTGTGCCTGGACTGGTATAACTGGATTTATTATCACTAAAATGTCAAGTAGATTTGCAACAAATTCTTAAATACCTATACATGGGGTGTTATATTTCAGACTTTAAAGATTTTGTTTGTAACAAAAAGAGTGATTATTGTCAATTTTTTAAATGACAAAGTCTACTCTTTAAGGGTTTAAGACACATCCTTTCCTTCTTACTTTGTTTTTGGATTTCCAAACAAAATGAATACCTTTTGCCAGTATACCACTTCTCGTACTTATCATGTTCTTGTGAGAAGCCTATTCCAACAGTTGAGCAACTAATACTTAATTATTAAACATTTTTCAAGCAGCCTTTCTTATGATCTTTTCTTTGTTTTATGAAATGACCTACTGAAAAGTAGTTTTGGTTAAGGTTTTCTTTATTGACCTTTCAATATCCTAAAAAATGCTCATGGTTCCAGACTACTCATCAGGTCCTCTGCTGCACAAACAAATGTAATTTAATTATCTTATTTTGTAGTCTAAGATTAAAGGTTGGTGATAATAAACGTCAATATAAAAAAACATTCAGATACTTAACAAGCACGTAAGTTAATTAACTATTAGTTCCCTTCTTAAGAAATTGCTTCTCAAAATCTGTTACCAGCAGTTAACAGCTGGTATAGTAGCTAATGGGGAGAAGAATTTCCAAGGACAAAGATAATATAAAAACAGGTGCTAACTTTAGCAGAGATTATTTTTTCCCCAAAAAAAACCTGCTGATATTGTACAAGGTAGCACATATTCTGTAAAATAAGAGAATTTGGCAGCATGCAATACTGCACTATACCTATGTAGAATCATTACAAATTTTTGGTTACAAAGGTACAAAAAATTTTATTAAATTTAAGATGACTTCTTGTTTCAAATATTACTACTTAAATGTATTGCATAATCTTGGGTGTTAGTCTGATTCCAAGAAGAATATTCAGCTCTTTCACAAACATAGAAGAAAACGTTTTCTTGAACAACAAATGGTACTAGTATTAATGCAGAAATTTTCAAAAAGGTGAGCTTATTATCAGTGTATTTTTTATCAAATGAAAAGTGAAGTGAATTAGAATTTGATGTCCTGAATTCACAGTTTGGTGCATCTTAGTGATTACAAGAAAATGCATTTTAAAAATTGCTACATATGAATCTATTTTCAGTGCTTATGTGAAAACAAGGATAAATGGAAGTAAACACTGATGTTCTTTTTAAAATTTGTTTGTGATTTTGCTTTTCAATTTTAACATTTTTTATTTATTAAGACCTGAAAATAGAGCTATTTTAAAAGTTCTCATCCTATGACATTAAAGCAGTACAATGCAGGGGTTTGGCTTGTTTAAGAAAGCACACATTCATATAAAAAATAAATAAAGCTTCAGTTAGCATTTACTTCATCTTTAAAAAAGGGGAGAAGAATTTTCAAATATGAAAAGTTTAAGAAGCAATTTGAAAGTAATCTTGTCTTCCCAAAGTGAGCAACTACAGCTTTTCAGAAAGAATACCTTGTTTTGTATATTTTTACCTACAAGGTGGAAACAAATAGATAGCAATCCTTAGAAGACTTATGTAAGGTTTATAATGTGGTTGCATAATTTTGTTATGTCCAAGAAACCTAATAGAATTACAACTATGGAATTGGTAATTTGTTTTCATAAATGTTTAGATATTCCTGGGGAAAAAAAAAAATTAGTATGGCAAAAACATATTAACAATAAATTATTTGATCTGTAAATTTTAGGCTCATACACCTGTATAGTTTAAGATAGAACATGCAAAGGGTTTATGTGAACCAAAAGCTGTCATTATATAGCACCATATACATTTTATTTCATAGAATAGAAATGTAAAATAGTTTGGTTTGGAAGGCCTCTTAAAGATCATCTAGTTCCAATCCCCCTGCCATGAGCAGGGACACCTTCCTCTCAATCAGGTTGCTCAAAAGCCCAGTGAATCTGGCCTTAAACACTTCCATGAATGGAACACTCACCAATTCTTTGGACAACCGGTTCCAATGTCTCACACACCTCGCAGTAAAGAATTTCTTCCTGTCATCTAATTTAAATCTACTGTGTTTCTTCTTATTCATTGGAGGTCTGATTATGGAACGGCAGTATGACATTTAACTTTCAGCAGAAATGGTTTTGGTTTACAGTAGTCATTTTTGAAAAAGTTTAGAAAGAAAAAAATCCTAATATTAATACTATTATAACCAATATTGTTTAATCAATCTATATTCATTAGGTTAAGTGAATGTGATAGGTAGAAAGGTAAGTTCCACTTGAGACTAAATAACCAAAAAAAATTCCTTAATAAAGCAAAGAACAGAAAAATGTCAATGACTTAATTTTTTGTTTCCTATACAGTTCTAAAAATGAGTTTTACTTTTCTATTGCAGCATGTCCTGAAACACAATACAGATTTTCAGTATGGCTTGTAAAATATTTTCATGGTGTATCTCCATAATCATGTATGCTGTTATTTCAACAGTGTGTAAAAACAAACAAACAAAAACAACCACAAAAAAATGAAAACACTGTGATATAGAAAGAAGGCCTGAGTGACTCAATTTACTCTAGATTTCACAACTGATAGCTGATTTTTTTCCAGGTTCTATATCTGTCTCATGCCTTGACATAAGCAAATTACTGAGGAATGCCTTAAAAATAAAAGTCTGGATACATTGACTATTTCTAGAAATATAAAATGCTCAAAATTAAATCTGACAGCAATGAATGAGTATTTTACCCTGCTCATAGCTTAACATATTTGAAAGTAGCAGAAATTGTGGTAAGTGGTAAAACCTAAGGGGAAGATAGAGAAAGGGTGGAACATTTTGAGTGATTACATTTATCACCCCAAGTAACTCCTGATGGAGCCCAGCAGTCTGGGAGAACACTTGCCTGTCCTTGGGAATGGTGAATGAATTCCTTGCTTTGCTTTGTACATGTGTTTTTTGTTTTACCTAAAAACTGTCTTTATCTCAACCCACAACTCTTCTTGATCTTACCCTTCCGATTTTCTCTCGATCCCGTTTTCTCCCTATCCCACTACGGGAGAGTGAGTGAGCAGCTGTGTGGGGCTGAGTTGCCTACTGGGGATAAATGGTGACATTCCCTCTCTTCAGGAGTGTGAAGTATTTGCACAGATTAATTTCTTTTGAATTCATTTAGACAAAACAGAAGAAAGATAAATGCAATATTAATAGATATGAATGACACAAAGGCAAATATTTCTTAGGAAGAGATTTGTTACTATATAAAACACAACAAGTTACAAATTGCTTTGCTATTTAGTGATGAAAAATTCAGAGGAACAATCCCAAGGTTATTATTCCATAAACAATATGAATGACAACTTAACAGAGTGCTGTGACTCCTCCTAGCTCCATTGACTGTTAGTAAAAATTCTAATTTCCCTTCAGAGATAATTAAGGAGATAATTTCATATTCCATTGAAATTAAATTGGAGACTATGTGAAAAGACCTGAGAATAAGTAAGTTTCTTTTATTGGGTTTTATCTTTATAATGGAAATTTTTAATCTGTTCTCACTTAATAGTAACATAATGAACTTGTATTAACTTTCAGCATCTTGGAATCTTGTATTATAGGGTCTGTATATATGAGGTCATCTATATGTGCACAGGAAAACAAAAGTAAAAGATAAAAGTTATTTTTCCAAGAATGGTAACATAGGAGTTTGAACTCCAGATGGTAATCTTCACTGGGCTAGATGTTAATTTCTCTACTATATAGTCTTATGGGTAATCTCTACTATATAATTTTATGGGTAAATAGGACTATATAGTCCTATTTTCTGTAAATGTTCTAATTTTTTCTCTAGTTATCTCTATCGCCTTTGACAAAAAAATTCAGTGATTAGTTGGGACCAAATCAATATCATTTGCACAGATTAAATCAGCATTGCTTTAGTTGTTTTCAAACTCCTAGTAGTGCCGAATTTTACCTAACTATTTTGAGTATGCAATCTGAATTTAGTGCTTTGAACAGAATATTTCAAGGATAGAGCTGAACAACTGAATAGAAATTAAAGGATTTGAGAATATTTACTTTAGTTTTGCTGCAATCTTGCACTCAAATGTGCTAAACAATGCCTGGTTGTATATGAGGTTTTGTGCTGTTTTATTTTTTAACATCTGCATTTTCTGTCTCCATCTTCCCTGTTTTACCTCAATAAACACATTATATTTGTGTGTAAAATGTTTTGCCTTTAAAACATTACAGTCAGCAAAGCCTACCTCAGTTTCTACATAGATTAAAATTGTATCAGTCTTGTCCTTTACCAGTTGCAGGTTCTGCTTTCCTTTATATCCAAACCACAAAATCACAGAATCACAGAATGTGTCAGGTTGGAAGGGACCACAGTGGCCCTGGCCATTTGCTCATCTGGTCCATCCTTCCTGCTCAAGCAGGGTCATCCTAGAGCTCTTTGCTCAGGATTGTACCCAGACTGGCACAGCAAATTTTAGAAAGAAATATTGACTGTGGCTCAGTTGACAACCTGAGACCTAGCAAGCTTTTTTAACACCTTATCAGTTGTTCACTGTATTGTATCAGTTTTGTTTTTTAAATGTATGAGTCATGGTTAATGTGTTTGAAGAAAAAACATAGAAAATCTCTGATAAAAGACATGCTCAAATTCCTCTGTTTGCATAGATGAAAACATATTTAAAACACAAATTTACATATTTAAGGAGTAAATTTAAGAAGTAAATGTACATATTTAAGGAGTAAATCACAGGTTATATGATTGCACATAACCTGGCAAATCACATGACTTCAGACAAGATTTTTTGCATTATTTAGAATAAATATATTTTCTCTGATACCATATAGAAATATCCTTTCTCTAATTTCATTTTCATTTGAAAGAAAAAGAAAACAGTTCTTGATACACACAAGTCCCAATGTATTTGCAAATTTACCTAAATGCCTGATTAAAAACTCATCTAGAACTTTAATCTCAGGTCGTCAAGGCCAAATATAATAAGCAAACTGAAATATAAATTTGTATAAATTTACCAATCTTTTCTTTTGTTGAATTCAATCCTATAATTTATTCAAGTCAAGATGCAAACACTTTTTTTTCTCTTTTGGAACTGTTTAGTTTTCAGAATACATCTTGTATTACATTTTAAGGATTTTGATTATTGTTGTAACAGTGGTAGAATTTTATTATTTTTTTGAAAATCACAAAACCCATTCTAAATAGGAATTAATTGTATCCATCCTGTGAGATGAATGATACATTGGGGTCTTTTTAAACAATGTGGTGTAGAACTAAGCAGTTATGGCTCAATATGCACGAACAGGTTGAGATGAATATAATTCGTTCAAGGATTATGTTGGTATTACCTGTAATATCTGCAATAACACCCCTGAAGCTGGAGAATGACTTGTAAATAGAAGTGATCCAGCTGGAATTTATGGCCACACACACACACAAAATATTTTTTTCTGCTTCAGAAAGTGAAAATTTCATGCTTTTAATGTGAAATGGTGATCAGGATTTTACCAAAAACAATAGTAAAGCTATATATAGGTACATCCTGTGGTAATAGTTCACATTAAGAGAGGTACTTTGAACATTGTGTGACACATATTTGTCCTTAATGACAAATATAAGGAGAATACTTCTCTTCTAAGTGTGAATGGGGACAAGGTCAATGCCACCACCACTGGCAGCTCTTTGCAGTTTTGCACTTTACCAGTAGGATTTTACAAAGAGCATTATTTTTCCAATGTAGAAACTATTCCAATATTTCAACACACAGTGGAATATGTAAATTTTATTAGTTGTGCATAACTTATGTTTACATTTTATATTCTGTTCCTAACAGGAGAGAAATTGCTACAGAACAAGAAGAATAACAGAAAACATTAACTCATAAATATCATTACTTTTTTATTCTTCTCACTGCTATATAAAAGACAGTTGCAAAGTTATTTCATGATATACACATAGAAATAGTACAATGAAAAATCAGTCTGATGGTTCTGAAGTTAGCAAAGTAATTTTAAACTGCCAGAAAAAAATGCCTTGTTTATTCTCAGCAACATTCAAAATAGTGAATATCACTGCAGTATACTGATATGAGACTGAAATTGGTGAGTAACACCATTTTAACAGAATATTTTTATGAATCTGCTTTCTGAATGCACTAAGGACTTGTAAAAGTAGAAATCTATAAGGATGTCTAAATAGTATATACTGATAGACACTCTACAGGGTCAGTTAGCACAATAACATGCCATTTTTTCAGAAAAGTTTAGAAAATTGACAAGGTAATATAAATTTTAATATAGAAATCCAAATAAAAACTACTGAAAAAATGCTTAGAGCTTAATATCTGAGAGAGGGGAATAGAACTGTTAAGCATGCTTTTAAAAAGTTTTCTTTATCATCTCAATTCTGAAGTTGTCTCAGGAGTATTGAAATCATTGTTCTAACATTTTCAATTCTTTCTGGATTTTTTCTTCAACTTAAGTACAACTTTTACTTCCTAACTCTTGTTCTGGTCTCTATTTTTCCTATTAAAGTAATTTACCTTCCTTTTATTTTTGACAGCAGTCATGCCAGTTTTTACGAGCTTTTTTGTCTTGTAGTAGATACTTCAAAAGTATTAAATTCTATGAGTAGTTATTTGTAACATCAGTAGTGGTCTGGGGATTTATTTATGCCTTTCTAAAGCACACATATTATTTGTGTACATATTAATTTGGTACACTTCAATTAGCAGTGTAGAAGTGCAGTGTCACTTGTCCTACTCAGTGTCTGCAAGCTTAAGGACATCAATAAGTCTGACTACTACAAAAGATTTTAAACACCATCTACCAAAATATTTGAGTCTTTTTACCTGCCTTAAGTATAAATGTTTACTATTGGTGTCAATGGTGACATCTACACCTGCTTTCTAATCACCAGGCCAAAGCCACAAGTCCATTTTATATCTCCCAGAGGTTGCTGCTGGCCTTCTAGGCACCTCATAGCCAGACCAAAGTGCTGGGACCCGTCACTGTCTCAGGACTAGTGTGTGTTGGAGGACAGCTTGTATTCTTTTTAACTGATGCAATGAGGGCTTGGCTGGTTAGTTCATTTTCTTCTGCCAAAAAATCTATGTAGCTAAAATTAATTCCAAATTTGTTGGATTATTTTGAATTTGAATTTTTGTTCCTTTTTCTTTTAGCAGTTACAAAACTATTTTTTTTCTATTTCTAGTCTTGTTTTTTATTTTCTAAACTGCATGGGAGCAGGCCATTCATTCTCATTATGTGAGATAAACACCAATGCCTGCATAGCACTGACAAGTTCAATACCTACATGTTTTCACTCTCTTGGTTGAAAAGTAGAGACTGAGAGAGCCTGCTCTATGAGTCCGGTTTGACCCTCTGGTAACACCCAAAGCTAGATTTTTGGTTATACTACAGTAATTTGGAAGAAGTTTCGTCCTTTCAGTGAAAACCTTTTTATATTGTTTTCTCCTCTTTGCATTTCAAATTAAAACTTATTGACAAGCAGTGTGAAAAAATCAATTAATATATTTAAAGAATTGAACAAAAACCTGTTTTTTCTAAGACTATTTAGTAACTGATGTTTTACAAGAGACAACAATGGGTCTTATAAAAGCAAAGTAAGAGAAAAAGAATTAATGCAAACAAAAGGTATCTATGGGTGTACAATCACTGCTTAGAAGCAGCGAGTCCTTCAGCATCTTCTGACGCTATGTGCAGTATGATGAGGCCAAAGCATCTTGTTTCATCCACTTATTTCACAGTCAGTATAAGGCTCTGCAAATCCCTGTCCTAGGCAACATTTTGCCATTGTCCTAATCTTGACCAGCTTGCTGTGTTTCTGATTCCCTTCTCATTCTTTTGAGCTTTCTAAAATTTATTTATTTATTTGTATATTTTAGTGACTGCAAGGATTTCAACAAAAATAATTTCCTCATGTCTTTCCAGTGTTTTTGGTAGTAACAGAAATGTTATCTAATATTAAGTGAAATATACTGGGAACTCAGATAAGAGAAGATAGACCTCCAGGTGATCAACTTAAATTTTGTACAATGGCTAGGGGCAAGAAGATAAAAGCCCTCATCCACCCATGTCCTCAGAATAAATACTTCTAAATACATTGGGAGACAAAAACTATGTATTTGTAGACAGTTTATAAGAAAATTTAAAAAAAAATTAGCCATGTGAAATACTCTATTAAGGCTCTGATAAGACTGAAATGTGCACATCATCTTCTGTTGATATTCACACAAGTAGCCTAACCATTGCATCATAAACTTGCACAGGTTGAGATATTAAATGCAACCTAACCTGAGAAGTCTTAGTTTCATAGAACTTGAAAGTATAAAGAAAAGGCTATGTATGTACTTAGAATAATTGTACAAGTCTTATTTTTTAGTTATTTTGTTCTATTGTGTTTGTTTGGTTTTTGTTTAGTAACATAAAACGTGTAAATCCCTGAGGATTATTATATTGTTCATTGTCATTTTGGTGCCTTGCTGCACTTTTTAAGTCTTCTTCTGAACTTCATTCTTGACACTAAGGAGAGCTCTGAAAATTGGATGCATATTATCTTTGAGTACTCTCACGTAGGAGCCAATTGATATAACAACTTTAGGTCCTTGGTGTCTGTCAAATGACGTTATTCTAGAAAAAAACACATAAGGTAAGAGCACTTGACATAAATACTTGATCAGGAATCAATGTCTTGACAAAGTTTTACTGTGTTCCTGGAAAATTATTCTAGCTTAGAGTATGGAAGGATCATCCTTCAGAGGCTTAAAATATTTGAATTCACTAAAAAGTGACTGTTAGCAATTCCCTGGTTTTCACTCCCTCCATCCCTTAACAGAAACAATTAATATTTGCATATCACTTGTTGCAAAATATTTACTAAGATACATATCAAAGACTGTTGTGAATGTCCAAAGTGCTAGGTTCTAGTCTTCTCCTTACATATTTTAGAGGTTTTCTGAAAGGTCAGCTTACTCTGATTCAGTTCTAAACCTCCTCTTCCCAGGGACCTGGCTAGCCATCTAGGTCTCAGACTTTCCCTTCTTATAGAACTGGGTTTGAAACATAGGAAAACATATATGGACTTATTATGGACTTATTATTATTAACTATTATTAACTATGTACCTGCTTTTCTAATATTCTTTTTTATATACCACATATTAAATTGTTGCAATGGAAACAGAATTCAAATGTCAATAAAATTGTCCAAGTCAGTATTTTTAACAAAATGCATTTCATATTACAAAAAGATAGCTCTGTTATGGTCATTATTTCCCAAAAACATCATCCTTCGAATGACAAGAATGCACAGCTTTGATATTAATATATTTTAATACATATAGTTGATCTTCTTTCTGTTTTTCATTAAGCTTCCAAAGGAGATAATGTTCCTTTTGCAGCCCTGGTGGTCTAATGAGCTATAAACCAGAGACTGTGGATTCATATCTTCTTTGTAATATGTAGTTTTTTGGGATTTTTTTTTCACAATAATATGGATTACTTTCCTTGTTCAATCAAGCAAGAGACAGCGCGCTCAAGTGAGTAAATCTAGTGTTTATTGGAACCCCAGTGACCACCCTCTGACCACTATTAAGTTATTTTCTGGTGTTAAACTGGTCCAGTCAGGCACATCCCCTGGCAGGCTCACTCACCATCAGGAAATTCTTTTGCACACACTCCAGGAACCTCCTACACTTCATGCTCTCTGATGTGCTGTACCTCCACTGGGCATCTGGAAGATTGAAGACCCCCATGAGTACAAGAGCTGGTGATTGCTACCATTCTGCTAGGCACCTGTAGAACTTATCATCTGCCTGTTCATCCTAGCTAGGATGTCTGTCACAGACACCTACCAAGACATCCACCCTGCTGTCCTTCCCCCTGATCTTCACCAGGCACTCATCTTCTACAGGCACTCAACCTTGTGGTCAAATTCATCATCATCATCATCGATTTCAGTACAATGAAAACGTGTGGCTAAGATGCCATTTTATTGTCTATTTATTTCTTTATTAGTGATATTTTTCCCTATCTTCATGAATATTCAGATTTCATCACTCAATGAATGCTGACCTTTTTGGCCAATGAAAAGCTAAAGCTATCAAAGGTTTTCAGAGTAATAAAAAAACACAATACTCACTCACATTCAAAACAAGCATTTAACCAACATTCTGAATTTGATTTTTTTTGAGGCTGAAGGTAATGCAAAGAAGAAAAGTTTGTACTGTAGAAACAGCCACCTCAATCTTGACATGTATATGCATGTCTTCTAAAAATCATATACTGTGCAAATTCTACACCATAATAAGAGTTACCAGATAACCTTACAATGCTGAAGTTTACCTTTCTTATCTCTTAGGGCATTATTTCCCAAAGCAATTATTAAATAGAAGCTGTGTGTTTATAAGTTTCTAAATTAATTTATCAAAGTTTAAATATGAGCACAATGTAGTAAATTTTACATAATGTCAAATTACTTTTTAAAGCAATTATTACATTATTATTTTATAATGATGCTTAAATGTTTAATTGCTAATAAAGGTATCCTAAGGAGGTATAAAATACAAGGACTTAAATTGGTTGGCTGAATACAATCACCTGCAGATATTTTTCTATATTTGCTACCTACTAAATCAGGAAACACATTTAAATCAAAATTCCAGTAAAACCAGCAAATCCTCCTTTACAATTTAGGGAACTTTTTATTTTCAGCACTGAAACATACCACCCAATCTGATATTGGTTTTGAAAGCATATTTTATTGATATGGTTTATTGTTACATATAGACAAACCACACTCTTCCTCTGGCAATACACCTACATTACTCTCTGCAAATAGAGAAAATTGACTAAAAGGAAAGGCATTCAGTAATCCAGGCACAAAAGCCAGTACCAAGCAGTAATTGGAAATTACGTGTTTGCTTGGAAACTGCTGAGAATACTGCTTTGTTTCAACTGAAGAGAAAAATAAAGCATGCAGTAAAATAGCAAAATCTTTTTCTTCTTATAAGTGATTGATCTCAGTTCAAAGAAGCAGCATCAGAGAACACTAGATACAGTACTTCAGACTCAAAAATCTCTCCCACAAATATTAGGAGACATCCAAAGATTAGCTAGATAACATTAGACAATTCAGATGGAGTTATTAGGTTATGGATCCATAGATTTAAACTCAGATTAACAGTAATGAAATATGCCTACTAAGAATAATGGCCCTTTCAGAAAAGAGTACATCTAATCAACTGTGTTATGCACCATTGAGTTTTTGTTCAAGGGGCTTGCTGTTTAATAGCTGTTTGGTGGCATTTGGAACTGGATGCAGTTATTAAACAACGTAAAAAGCTAATTTGTTTCTTGGCAGGAGGAGTTAGCCCTTTTGCTCTCATTCAAATTCAAATAAAATGACCCACAAGTAAAATAACTGCAGAGAGGGAAGGGATACGCATGTGATAATGAAGAAACTGACAGCCTATTATTTGCAATCCTGCAGGCTTCTGTTGGAAAATTAAATTGAAGTGTAGATTATTTTCAAGTAGTCTGAATCTGAAATAACTCCAAACAAAATATGGAGAATGGAAACAAAATCAAGAATATTTTCTGTAAAAAAGGGGTTTTTTGCTTATTTTTCATTTGTCTAATTACTATATACTATAATGTAGCCCATGATAGTACATCATAAGATATTACAACAGCATAAAAGTTATAGGATGGCAAGATGTCCCTGGCCTGGCACCTTTATTCAAGAAAACCCTTCCTGAAATTAGTTTGGAATGATATGAGAACAGTATTCATAAGAAGTATGCAACTGGTTCATTAATGAATCCTTTCAACAATTATGAGGTTAATTGTAATTTTTTACCTGGTTTCATAGGATCAGGGATACTGTGATACCCAACACAGAGATTCAATGAAATCAATAAAATAATTAGCTTTTGCTAGAGATTCAGAAATAATGCAGTCATTCCCAGTAGCTTCTTTATAAAATAGTAACAAAAATAAAATTACTGAAGATGTCTATGAATATCTGATCTGTTATACTCAAAGGTCATCTACAAAGACAATTTAGAAAGTTAAGGTAGGCACTGCATAACTGCCACACCAAAATCATTTGTTGCATCCATTTTTGGGAAACTTGAGATTCATCTGACCAAACAGGTACAGATAAACAAGCAAATACACATCATTCTGACATGGATATGAGCCCACAGTGTCTATTCATTTATATTGTGTAAAAAAAATTTAAAATACTAAGCTCAGATTTTGCTATCCATATCCTGTTAGATGATGTCCAGACACAGTCATTGAGTACATCTAATCCTGTTGTGGGCCAGATCAAAGATAGAGAGTTTAAACCGACTCTGAAAAGTTTTATATTTGATTTTGGTTTTTGAAATGCACTACCAAAATTCATAGGATCTGGTTTTGTATCTGTGTATACTTAAGTAAAGTGGGTCCATCTGATCTCCCTGTTATGCCAGCCAGTTTAAAGCCCATACTGACAGGGTCAGTCTGGCTTTATTGTAGATCACCTGAGAGTACAGGCCTGAAATTGAGTGGAAGGGTTTAGGGCTCTATTGTTGCGTAAATGTGGATGGTCATAGAAGCTTCATTTCAGCTTGGAACAAATTAATCATCCAGCCACTGAGGCTTTTCCCTTGTGTCTATGGATGTATTTGCAAACTAAATGGGGACAGATTGCTTTTGGCACCGGTATGAAATTTTCATACTGTTAAATTATTAGCATTGTCCTTGATCCTGTTTTAGCCTGTCCTAACTTGTGGTCTTGAACAAATGCTCAGGTAAAACAAACTCTGCATGTAACTGAGATTATTCTCAGTAGATAATTTGGTTATGGCCACCCTCTTTGATCAACATGGACACAAGATGTGCCCTGCAACTTATTTTTAAGGTCAGAGGACCACTTCTAATCTGGGGGTTTTTGACTAGTATAGGTATATTTTGCATGAATAGCATAGTCCTTGGATAATTTTGGACCTTTTCAACTACTACTCTCAAAACTACTGCTACTCTCTTATATGGACAAGACTGTATCAATTTATACTCCATCCTGTGTAGTCCTCTAACACTGTTCCAGGAGGCGTTGGTCTATGCCTCAGCTTTCCCTTCCTGCAGACACTCCAGGCTGACATGCTCCCTCAATTATACTTACCTATGGCCTGGAAGAAATCTATAGCCAAGTAGCATGAAGACATTCAGACTTGGGCTCAGAGTTAGAGGATAGCTGCAGCCTTTGTTTTACATAGCTGTCTACTCAAGCTCAGTTATCATTCTTCTACCCTGAATTATGTCATTTCAAAGGTATGGACTGACACCTCAGTACGCTTGTCAATTATTGTGATGAGCACCATAAAAGACTTGAGTCAGTGATTCTTTTTCCCCTTATTTCAGGATTCATATTTTAACTTTATTTTTCCTCCAAAATTTAAACAAGCACTCAAAATATCAAGATAACACAAAATTTAATGTCTTAGAAAAATTCTATTCAACAATATCATTAATTTCCATTTTACTTTTTTTAGAATTAAGTAAAAAAAATAGTATGAGACAGGGAATGTCAACCGTGAAGGAATTGCATGGAGAAATTTCATGCATCCATTTCCTTTCGTGGATCACACAACTGCATCTAAGACTACTATAGCATTATACATTTATTCTCATTTGCATAAATCCATATGAACCCATATGGGAAAAAAATTCCCTATGCTAACCTACTACTGTTATTAGTTTAGCTGATAGGATTTAGAGCATATTTTCTTCCCAAGTGTTTAAATAGATGTCTCCAAATAAATTTCTGTCTGAGAGATGTGGTACAAAGGAGGTGATGGCACAAGATGACTTTTAACAATCACCAATTAAGTCCTGATAGAAAAAATGCCAGAACTGCAGACTCACATAGGTCTGAATTAATAGCTGTCAATGCCTCAGATGTTTTTTTTAATGAAAAACTAATGTTGAGGAAGCCTGTTGAGGAACAAGTGCTTATGAGATTTACAAGCATTGTTTTAGAGGCAGATATCAGAAAGTGTAGACTAGTTTGGAACAACACTTAAAGCAACCCACATATATAAGAGAAAAATAGAAGAAAAAGAACATCATAGCATCCATTCTATGGCACAGAATCATTCCACATATAACCTATTCTTAATTTTCTCAGTCTTATTCAGTCTTGTATAGTGCTTTGAGAAAATGTTTGGAATGTTGCAAGATGAAAGGAGTAGAATGTCAAATAGTTTACATCTTTTAATTGTACAGTTCTTATGGGAAATACAGTTTCTGTCATTGTGAAGTATTTACCTCAAGAGGTATGCATACAAGATTTCCCATACAATAAAGCATGGCATTTCTAAACATGTCACTTCCATTTCAATACAAAAGGAATTAAGCATAATTAACCTGGAGAACACTTTTCTCACATTTTCAGCAAGCTTTTCCTGAAGTATATTTTATCATTTTCTCCAGAATTTCCATCTGGGTTTCTCTTCTTTATGAAGTACTAGGAGCTAATAAGCAATTTTAGCCACCTCAGATTCTAAGGAATATGAAATTTGGTATCATTTTACACAGAAAATCTATTATTTTTTAAAACATGAAACACTTGAAAAATCGTTTCAAATTCTTGATGGAAACAATATCAATACGAATCCTCTATTCTCTGAATGGTTCAGAATATTTACAATAATTTATTCCTTTAATAATTTTTTCAAAATATCCAGAGACACTCTGACAGTGAATTTTGTCATTTGTCATACTGTTATTTATCACAACAAATGAAGTTAAATTTGGAGAAAAACAAACATAGTCTTATTATTCTCATCAACCTGTCCTTTGCTGTGCTACCTACCTTAATTTTATTTTAGCACTGTTCTGTGAATCCACATAATATGTTAATTAAGATGTTATCTGGGTTAAGCAGTTTTAAGATTATGATATATTAAGTAGGAATTCAATGTCAGTAAAATGCAAAAGAATTTATAATAATTTTTAACTGTCAGTTCTAATATTTTATTGTTTCTGTTTAGGGATGTTTCTGTCAAACTACAATTTCAAATGCAAGAGAATACGTTATCTGACAAAAGTCACATTAATTTTACAAATTACTTGAAGAATAAATTTGGCATGAGATATTAATGCTGAATTCTGGGTACACTCAGCAGTCACTTTCTTACACTGATTGGTTTGACCATAACTTTCCCAAAACCTCACTTCCTGGTCAAACCATGACAGGACTTGATCAATGTTTATCCCCAGAAATGAAATAAACAAATGAGCTCTCTGAAGAACTTAATTAGAATCCACCTGTAAAGAGAGAATTTTTTTTTCCTCTAAAACATAATATTCCAGCCTTTCATATCAAGTGGCAGCTAACAACACTCCCAGTGTAAAAATACTGGTCCTGAATTTGCTTCAGTCTAAGTTATGTTTTCATACCAAGCACAGTCCAGTAGCAATCCTATTACAACTCTATTTTTCTTTTCTAGGTCATGCCCAAAATTAACCACAGCTACGGCATGTTAGGATGCCGACACTGTATCCCATGAACATAGTATTTAACTGTCAGCTCACTGTCAGAATCATTTTGTGCTGTCCTAAAGAGCTCTCCTCAAAATAAATGTGCCACAGAAAGGCCCACCTCTCAGCAGTGTGGGTGGAAGCAAACTTGTTGTCTCTCAGGTTTCGGCTAAGGACCAATCCCCCTATTTTTTTAGCAATATCATCATAGCTGTAGGATTCTGCTGTCTCTGAGACGTACATAGTGTCATGGTATTTCAGTACATGTCTCCCACACCCTAAGGGAAGACTCAAAAGTATTTCTTTCACTTGGCTTTATATCATCAGCAATTTTCATTTTATAGAGAGAGTAGAAAATAGGATTTTTTTTTTTTTTCTGGTGGCAAGTTACAGCTAGAATCTAGATTGGAGAAACAAAGATGTTGGAACACAGTACAAAGTCTAGGTGAACTAGGTCAAGAATCATAGATATCTTTTCATTCATCAGGTCTTCAGAAATTTCCTGCTCTTTTGTGAATAAAGCATCCTTTTTTTTTCAAAATATAAAATTATTGATATCTTCTGTTTGTTTTCCAACATAAGTCTATCTTATTAATAATTGTATTCCACAAGTATTCTCTTTTCAATTTTTCCTGAATTAAGGTGAAACTGTTAGCAAAGTAAAAGACCATAATTTTTTTAAAACTGTTTGAATCTTTAGTCTCACAGTTTTGACAGTCCTGTTATCAGGATTTAAGTGATGACTGCTAGAAGCCAAAATACTTGATTTAGAATAATGTAGAATAAGTAAAAATAGAGGCCAGGAATGCACAGAATGCTGTTTTAAATAAGTCAGCAGACTTCAAAGGCACCTAAAAAGTTGTTGCTACTGGATTTTTTTTTTCATACTGAAGACTACTTCACGCCTATTCACCAGTCTTGTGATGACATGTCATATTTTGATACTGTTCTTTTCCAAAATAATTTTGTCTTCATATCTGCTTCCCTTTTACTCCAATTATATCGTGTTAGATATTGATTAATAAAAGCCACTAGGGAATTTTAATTCTAAACGAAGGACATGTTTGTGGGAGTTTTGTCAAGACAAAATGTTAAACCATTTAAATCTTTCAGACTTAAGGGATAAATCTAATATTGTGCTACATTTTAGGTGACTGGTCTTGTAAATAGATGCCCTATCAGTATAATTAAACACTTTTAAACTGTAGACAGAAACAATCTACTTGAGGATTTCAGTCTGTACTCATGGTGCTGAAAATTATTAAAATGCAGTAGACTAAGAGATTGGCAGGAATAAGAATAAATCTTTGCTCAGGAATCTTTTAGAAAAGACAAAATTGCATAATTCTATGAACATAAGTAGAACAGGCATAGAAGATTAAAGGTTTTAATTTTTCTGTTGTACTTTCTATTGTATCTATCCTCCATTTTAAAAGATTCTTGTGAAAATCCATTGGAAAAGCCATTAAACAGGAAAAATTAATGGCTTTCACAAACAGCATTCACTTTTCTACATTCCTATCCATCACCCTCCTTTAAAATGGTGAAAATAAGTAAACTACATTTTGCAATTTTTTTGCCCTGTAAGGTGCTTTGCAACTTCTAGAAAGCTGTTTCAGGGAGCTGTCAATCTGAGAGTGTTCTACTTTCACACAGACTGGGCAGCAAAGCTATATCCACAGAAGGAGAAGATAGTGCTAAGGTATGTAAAAGAATCTGAGAGGGACCATGGGCAAAATTCTCAGAGATTATCAAGATAATTGTGATGCTGCTACAGAAAAGTGTATTAAATATTTCCAGTTGTTTGTTGTTTTTTGTAGTTTAGTATTTAACCCTGAGCAAGTGTAGTGATAGACTTGTTATGTACAGAGCATATTATTTTACTCACAGTAATTTTTCCTATAGTAAAACTCCTCTGTAGTGCCGTTATAGTATCATACTATACTAATTTCATCTGAACTGATATTTTTGATGAAAATTTATTTGAGATTCCCTTAATATAATAGCTCATTTTGTGATTTTTCTTTTAAGGGAGAAAATTTCCTTCTTTTAGATTTAAAAACAAAATATTTTAAAACAAAATAAAAAGAACTGGTAATGTCAGAAGAACTCTGCTATACCTACTGAAAGAACAGAAAAAAAAAATATATATATATAATGCTTTAGTCTGTCATGATGCTTCTTTCCAGACTGCTTCTTCCTACATGTAATTGAACATGATAAGCAAAACCACCTCCCTGTAGCGTAGGAGTCCCAAAAAGAAAAAAAAAAACATGGGGATGAAAGAATTGTCTTTATTCATATAAAGCAGTTCAAATTAATTTATTAAGAATTAATTTTGGGTTGTCCAATAACCTAATCACAATGGTCCCTCCTGATTTGTTGAGTTAGGAGTACACAAACATAGAGCAGTTTAACAGATGTCCTGGCTTTGTATAAAAGAAACTATCTACCATATATTTCTAACAGTGTCAAGAAAATCTGCAGGGAAATGTCTGGGCCATATGTTTGGTGTAGCATATCAGGCAAGAACTGACCTTCTAGATAGAAATGTTCAATCCAAGAGCCTTAGCAATGTCCTTTTCATTTGCTTTACTTACTCTGTATTCAGTGTACAATAAGCACGCTAGGGGATTGAGAGCTGATGTCTGCCTCATGTGAGAGGAGTAATAGCTCTCATTACATCTGCCACTGCAAGTGAAAATGCAGATTCAGCTGACAAACCATCTAAATTTGGCTGAAAGATGGAAAGTAATTTGGTGAATCAGAAATTAAAACTACTACAAACTTTTGTTTGGTTAGTCCATCTTTACACAAGTACTGAGCTGAGTTCAGCAAACTACACTTTCAGAAAATCATAAAATAGCAAGTCAGACCTATATATTTTATTATGAGAAAAGTATTAAATATCTTAAAATATGTACATAATCAAAGACAAGTTAATGTTTTTCAGAAATTTAACCTTTTTTTCTTTTTTTTTTAAATTGCCTTCTCCAGTGTAATGTCACATAATTTTTTAAAAGCTGTTTCTAGAAGTGTAGCTTCAAAGGCCTACATATTTCAAGTTGTCATAATCTTAAGGATCCTACTGGGAAGAGTCAGGTTGATGGACAGTCATTATAAAGACCCTATTTCACCTTTGCAAAGAAGTAATTATATGGCGTCCAAATGCTTCCAAATGACCAAAATGGACTCAGGTGAATAAACCCCACCTTCTTTTAGAGCAATGTTATATCCATTTAAATGGAGACTACTGATTTTTCTGAGAAATCTTAAGTCTGTTGGCTTTCAACTTTGTATCTACAGTCTGACTATTTCATATTCAGTAATTTGTTGTCCTGAGGGAATGCTGCTTGAGGGGTTAAGGGATGACAGAGATACTTCTCTCTCTGGGTGAAATATTTCTGACTGCACATGTGGAATATTAATATGTCTTTCATTTCTGTCAGCCCTTTTTTACACCTAGCAAAGAGAATGCATTAACACAAAGCATTCCAATTTACAGATTGTATTATTTCAAATGCCAGAAGGACTAAATACATGTAAACCCTGTCTCAGGTTTCACCTGTAAGCAAAAACATCCCATCCTCCAATATGGTAAGAAAATTATCCTATCCCAGACATCCTGAGAAGAGAACAACTCTGAAAAGGGAGCAGCTTAAGTGACAGATGCAGCTGTGGAAAAAAATCAAATGGAAAGGCCTTAGACATGCTTGGATTTGATAGTGGTGTGTCACTATGTTTGAAAGATATTCCTATTAAAAATCAAGCTATAGCATAAGAATATGTTAGCAGTGCACAGAAATCTAAGCCACCTAACTCTGCTTAAGTGTGGTAAGATAGGTTCAACCTATAGAAACAGCTTACTTTACTGACATACAAATTTTCAAGAGTCAAAGAATTCAGTAGCTTTTCTGTAAGGGTCCTTTAAACTAGGGGGAAATGGAAAAAGCTGTAAGTTTACCTCCTGTGTAATGGGAGATGGCATTTATTTTCCAACTTATTTTCCAATTCTGTGCATATTCTTTCCAAGAAAATATAATAATAATTTTTAATCTTAACTACACAAAAAATTTAGCTCATATTTTGGAGTTTTTCTGAGTGGCTGGAAGAGTGCAGTGTTGACAGAGCCATGGCTAGAAGACATAGGAGCACTGTGAGAGGTGGATAGTGATAGTTGTTAGTGGAAGAAGAACCTTCTGGTAGAAGAAACAGTGCACATGTGGCAAAAATAAGTCCCATTAAAAGATTATCAAAACACTAAAATGTAAATGAAGGTTACTGCAGGAAGGGCAAGTCAACTAGATGGTCAATTGCTAGCGGAAAAACTATAAACCCATTATGATTATATACTAAGGATTAATTATTATTAGCACTCTTATTTATTTGTATACTTATTAGGGTTTTTTATATCCCTTGAATAAAAGCATTATTTTTTAAACTTTAATTCATGCCTGCACATGGAAGACTTAGATATTTGAGTCCCAGAAACTTAATACAATTATCCCAGGTCTGGCTGAGCTGGTGATTTAGAAATAGGTCCTTAAATATCATTTCAGCTTTTGTTGCTGTCTGTCAATTCTTGCCAGGAGGATTACACAATCTTTTTTAGAAAAAGGATTATATCAAATTACAAAATGAATCCAGTTATCAGATTGATAATATTATACCATAACTTCCCAAACTCTTACTTCCGGGTCAAACCATGACATTTCTAAATTAATCCTTAGGCTCCATAGAACAAATTTGGATTTTGATAGTTCTGCTTAGCTATCAGTCCTCAGAATAAAAAAGCATTTTCTGTTCAGTGGCATTTGATACGGGAAAGTTCCAACCACATAACAGATGCAACGTGAACAAAGTCATTTGCAGGTTAATAGTGAATGTTGATACTATGGTGTAAAGGTAGCCTGCCTGAATTATATGCTGATTAGTGTCAGAAAACTACCTGATTCCCAACAATGAAATTTCCTACAAAGAATTTAATATAAGTATTAATTAAATGGAAAACGTCAATTAAAAAATAATCAATGGGTACAGATTAATAAATCTCTGCTGCTAAACACACAGAGACAGTATTGCATACAAATGTTGAACACTGTTCAACAATTCCTGTTGAGATGTCTTAAATGTTTGAAAAAACTCTGTTCTGAATAGTGGTCACAGAAGATGGAGCTTCAACCTAGTTGAGAGTTGATAACTTAGAACTTAAGTTAATGATTTTTAAGATTCCAGGATTGAATGTTGAAGAATATATTGATGAGTGAAAAGTTACTTTCTTGTGATTGTGTAACCATAGATGTTGCTGAAGTCATCAAATGCTTTTAACAATGCAGAAATACCACAAGTCTCTGTATCAAATATGGTGATTTTAAGAGGCTAGAGTAGAAATCATTGCAAAAATAAAAATTAAAGAAAAAAAAATAAAAACAGCAACAAAAACTGAGGATTAAAAATAGATTTTTAATAAGAGATTTAATTTCTTCCTGCATTTTTTAAGATGATGGTTTCATTCATTTCTCTCCCTGATAGTCCTTCAAAAGCTGTTTAAAAAATGAGGTCACTTTTCTCACCTTAATAATTTCCAAGAAGAAAATCTCATTATTAAAAAAGGTCTTCCCATTTCAGATATTTTGGGTAAGAAATTGTATATATATATAATCAATAAATAGACCCAATGGATAAGTCAGATGTAACAAAGATGTTGAAAATTGCAAAGGTAAAGGCATTAATTTCTTTCCTTGAAAGCCCTAGTTCAAAATTAATTCAAGACTCAAAATAATTTTTAAAATACAAGTTAGAAAAAAAATTATAGCTGGAAAAATATAGCAGGTATATTCCAAATAAAGAGAAATTATATAGAAATGGTAACATATATATATATATATATATATATATATATATATATGATATATATATATCAGTGTTAAAAGTTTTTTTATCAAAATTATATTTTGAGGGCTTAATATTTATATACTTTTATGCTTCAAAGGGATAGATTCATGTCTGCTACATCTCTTGTAAAAATTTATCTGCAGTCCTCACATCATGGTTCACATGAAGTTTTTTTTTTTGGGGTCTCAAAACTTTACTTAAATCTTCAGATTTCTCTTCCAGTACTTTTTATCAAGCATCATTATGACTGTGATCCATGAAGCATAATAAACTTTTAATATTCCCAGAAGGGGAAATGCAAAATATTAATCTAAATTGCTAGCATGATGAATATCTATGAATATATAAACATTTAGAACTACAGTGATGTTATAGAGAAAAAGACATTTCCCTAGAGTATATGTTCAAATAAGGAAGACTGGACAAATGTGTTATCTCATAGAGAAGATAGGAATTGTGAACAGCTTTGGAATTAAATAGTTTCCCTAATCTGCAGGAACCTAATAAAGCCTCTTGATGAAACCAATTGCCAAGACAATCTCTTCTGCGCAAGTCTGTAAGAAGCAAGTTTAGACTGGAAATAAGTGAAAGGATCTTTCCTTTAGGAAGAATCCCTGCCCTTTTCATACTTCTATCCTCCTGTGCTGATTTTAGTGGGCAGCTTTTGTCTTATCATTTTCTCCAGACCTCCATGATTTAGAGGTCAAGCTGAAACACTTACTAAATTAATTAGTACCATATAAAAATGTTCCAGTCATAGCGAGGAGTAGCCTACACTCACCATTTAACATAGTATTTGGGGAAAAAGGAAGGAGCATCCTTTCCTTCTCTACCCCATCTCTGCTTCTTTCTTCTCATCCTTATATGCTTAATGTAGCTCTAGCTAGAAGGATTTTGTGCATATTTACCTCTCCCTGTAGATTCTTTTCATTGACACATAATCTGGAGCTACCTGACTTACTTGTTTTGTAATTCATCTAAGTAATGAGCAGTCTGGATTTCTATCAGCACACCAAGTCCAAGATGATTTCTTAAAAACTGGGGAATAAGTTTTCAAAATTTTCTCATGTTCTCAAAAGTTTTCAAAATTTTCTCATGTTCTCAAAAATATGCTTGATCCCACTGTAATTAAAAATAAAAATAGAAAAACTTTTAATTTAATTTGCTACAATTTGTTCACTAGATAGATTTATTTAAGGTACTATCAGAAATTATTTGCATCACTTAATTTTAAAAATCATGACTCTGACACTTGTAACTTAAAACACTTTCACCAGTCTGAAAATTTTTGCTGCATCAACACGTATTTTCTATTGCTACTTGTAATCTTTGGGAAGTTTTAATTCCCTCCCCCTTTGCTGCTACCTAGCACTATATTATGCAGATACTTCATGTGATGGTTAATTCATGCATCATTTCAAAGTAAAATACAATCCTAAATCATAGAGTCACAGAATATTCTGATTTGGAAGGGACCCACAAGGATTATCAAGTCCAACACCCCAAGAGTCCCACCATGTGCCTGACAGCATTGTTCAAATGCTCCTTGAGCTCTGTCAGGCTGGTGCTGTGACCATTTCCCTGGGGAGCCAGTTCCAGTGCCCAGCCACCCTCTGGGTGAATAACCTTTTTCTAATATCCGATCTAAACCTGCCCGGACACAACTCCAGGCAATTCCCTCAGTCCTGTCACCGGTCACCAGAGAGAAGAGATCAGTGCCTGCCCCTCCTTGTCCCCTCACAAAGAGGTGGTAGGCTGCAATGAGGTCTCCTCTTCACCCCCCTCAGTCTCCTCTTCACCAAGACGAAGGATCCAGCTGACCTCAGCTGCTCCTTGTATGAACTTCCGTTCGGTTAAATGCAAGAACAAAATAGGTGGCTGACATGTCAAAACTGATATAAATTCTATCCATTAAAATTGCAAGTCAGCAAACATTAAGAGGAAATGTAACACTTTTACATTATTGAACTATTTTGCATATTTATACATATGCATGATTTGCATGCCAGATGAATGTGGAATAATACACATATAGCAGAGACACATCAACTGACCCAGAGTGGAAATTACTGAGAAGTGCTGTAAAGGTCTCTTTTCAGTCATAGTTCTTTCCTGAGGAATGACAGACACTCATTCCACATGATAGGAAATGTTGTGATGATGTGTGATACACAAAAATGCCAGGCCTGTCTACTTCGGGTCCTGCTTGGCAAATTTATTACAAAATTCTAAAAAAGGCTACCAAGAAACAGTCTTTTACACTTGATAACTAAGATTTTTTTAAATTTTCTTTGTGCCAAAGAGTAGAAACTTAACAGAAACTACCCTAAGTCCCGTACTAGAATTGCAGCTAGTTTCAATGGATTCATAAAGACAAAAATGGTACACAATTAAAAAAAAAACCCCAAAATGTTATAGGGAACCTTAAAAAGGATATATTTAGTACAAAAATAAGAATACATGACTATTGACCATTGTCATTGACATTACGTAATGCTGATTTTTTTCTTATGATTTTTCTTCTCAAATGCTGTAAATGAAACATTAAAATTCTTAATATTCAGTCATGTAATAGTTTTGAAAAAATTATTTTAAAAATACTTTAAAAAACTTTAAAACAATTATGAAAATTTTCTAAAAGTTTTGAACTGAATTCTGTGAAGTTAACTAGCCTTGAGATGCTTTTAAATATAAAAAGCATATATTGAAGGTATACAAGACTAACCTGTATCAGATATCAAAGAGAGTGTTATATATAGTCATACATATAACACCAAACTTACTGCAAATTATTACAGTAAGAATGTCTAGTGTTAAAAACTTACTGATACCTTTTGGTATCTCTGTAACTTATAGTCATTATAGATTTTTAATTGATTTATAAGCAAGTCACACACAGACCTCAGTTTCCTTACATCTCTAGCCACTCCTTCAGGGCAGGTGATGGTTGTGTATGTTTGGAGTTAAGTCTACAGTAATATTTCACACCTTGGATAAAGTGGGGTAGGTGGGATTATTGGTTTTCATACTATGTAGTGGAGCAAGACTGCTTTTACTAGGCTTAATAATTGCTCTGTTTAGGACCCTTTAACCATAAAGACTTTTTTGTTCAGTAAGATATGTTTCACTAAAAAAGCATGTGTCCTATAATTTTTATCAAACCTGTCATTCTCTTATCAATCAAGCACAAACAGTCCTGCATAAATTACATCTTAAATTGCTATGTTCTATTTAGAGCAATTCTATATAAACTGCCATGTAATTTAAAGGCAACTGAATCTATTAAACTGCAAATTCTTCACAAAATTAAGAGGATTTTTTTTATTACTCTTTCTAAGCATTTTCTAAAGGACTTCAGAAGAATTTTTGCTGGTTTTTTTTTATTCTTTCTTTTTTTTTCCCTCTGGATTTTTTTTCTCCTGAAAGAACAGGACTCTCTTACTGAAGAAGACTCAAAATAAGCACCAGCTTATTACACTAGGTATCGCTTCTACCTGGAAATGACAATTAAATTTGCTCAGGAGAGGTGGAGAGGATTGTTGGAGTATTATTATGAACAGTCATGTAGCAGTTATCATAGTCAGGACAAAAAAAACTGCTATTTTCCTTAATTCAATTTTGTTTTTTAGCACCAGCTGTTCAGTAGAACCTACAGACTAGGTATTAAGGATATTATTTTCATCTACAATATTTTTATTTCAGGTGATTTGTAACAATCATTTAAACTCACATCTCTTATGTCAGACAGGGCATAAAAAGCAAACATTTTGGTGCTTTCTGATTGAAATAGTTTTGTTTTCTATTGGTAATATTTATGTCCTTTTCCTCAGAAACCTACATCCATGTTCACAATCTTTCATAGGCAGGACAGGGTTCTGAATATTGGTTTTCCTGTTTAATTCAGTACAAATGCACAGAATTCAATAGTTGTTCAGAAGTGTGACCTCAGCATCTAGATGTGCACTATAATTAGTGGAGATCACCAGTGCACCCAATGTAGTCCAGCCTCATGATAGACACATCCCAGCCTCATAGGGAGATAGGTTTTAGGTATTGTAGGCAAAACTCAGTTCTTGAAAAATTGATTTCTTACACATTTTGTGTACCTTATTGCATCCTGTCTGGTCTCCAGCTGCCACCAAGAAAGCCACAGGTCTTCCCCAAGTTCTGTATTTTATCTTTCAAATGTCTGCAGATGCCTCAGAACTATTAGGGCATAAATAATGATACTAGACAGATATGCTTAGACAGGTGAATCTCTCATGAGGCTATCTGGATATGAACTCTATTATTCTGGCTGAAAACCTCATTCCCATGCTCATAGTGTTTTCAAAGAGATATTAGAGCATGAGCCATACTTTTTCCAAGCACAGGCTGACAACACCTGTGTTCTCATGACAGATAGTAGTGAAGGCTTATGGAAAACCACAGGAAAAAACTGTGTGATGGAAAGGGTACTGAAGTACTACTGGTAGAGCCAATCTCAATCTTCTTTACAAGACATTTTTAAGGCACAGATAAGTCAAATGTCTCTGACAGTGACTGTAGTGATCCAGAATTAATGCCTGGGCTTGGGTTAAATAATATCCTGAAGTGCATTCCTGCCTTTCATTCATACGTTGCTCAAAATGTAGACAAGAGAACAGCAGAAACTAAGATAATGAATTTGGGTTTGTTTAGGGTATTCTTTTCTTTTGTTTTTTAAGCCAAAAAGAAAAAATCTTCATCAGGAATTTGCCACACCTGATTAACATAGCAAGTAGCCCAGTGCTCTGAACTTCTATAAAAATGTAAATAAAAAGTATCAAATTTTAATATAAATATATGGATATTAAATTTTATCATTATGCATCTATAAAATTAATGTAAGAGCTACCAAAAATCCTTATAATTTTTGATAATGAATGGAGGAGGTTATTCTAAAAAAACCCCAAAATTTCAAAAACAGCTCTGACCATAACAGTTATTTACACATATCACTCCTGAAAAAGGAGTAGTTATTCACCAAACACTGATAGGTGGAGTGGTTTTTTCTTTATTTTAAAGAGATACTTAGAATATATATGAGTGCAACAAGCATAATTTTTTTCCTCATGAGAAAGGACTTTACAAGTCTGCAGATAAGCCCTTTTCTTAATTCAGGCTGGTGTCAAGGTTTCATAAATGATGTAAAATTTATTTGGCCTCTTAGATACTATCAGCTAAAGTATCAGCTAAAGAAATCTCTTTCTTCTCCTTTCCTCAGTGTGCCCAGCCCAGTTTTGAACACAATTACATTAAAAAAGCACCAGATAAAACACAGTATGTTCTATCTTTAAGTATGTATAAATTCAGCTTCCTTTTACTTGTTTCTGGTCTGGCTTGTAGGAAAAAAACCTTACTCTTTTCTTCTAGAAAACCATTTATGATTAAACATGAGAAATGCTTATGAAGGACTACAGACTTTTTAATTTGAATATGGTTAATAATTCTGGACATGGTTTCACCATACAAAGGGATAAAGAGAAATTTTCAACATAAGTGCTCACCTAAATAGGAAATCAATTAAGTAATGTGCATCAGTTTAGTCAGAGACCTGTCTGAACTCTTGATCCAGTAACTGTGTCTGGGCTTAAAAATCCCAATTTTAAAAGTTTCAGTGGCTGTTATATAGCCATCAAGCCACCCTCATCACAGCTACTTAAAGAATTAGTAAACTCTTAGGAGTGTGAGTTGAGATTCCTATAATATTCTCACTACCACTACTGATTTTCTATAGCTGGAAAGCAATCAGTTTTCTTCTCTCATGGAGAATCTCTCCTTTTTATGAAGTACTTTAGTCTATCTCACAAAAAATTAAATTCTGTTTCTACATAGTACCCTCATTTTTCACTCAGAAAATGACTCCTGCCTTCACCACTGTAAATTGGGGAGATGGGGCTCATGTTCTTTAATCACTTCTAGCTCAAGGTGCTTGACAGAGATCCACTTTATCTTTTTACTTTGTCAGTATTAACTACTGTAACAGAAAATGTGTTTTTTCACTACACTTTCTTCAGAACTTTCTCTCTGATATGAAGCTTTATCAGTTAAAAGTGTAATTCCCAGTAACAAAGATAGCACCAAAAACCCTATAGCTCTATATTCCTTTAAATGGATTCCAGTACCAACAAATCCTTTGCTTTCATTTTGGCATTGGTTTTGTAAGGGGTTTCTCCCTAGCCTGGAAGCGAACAAAGCAGCTTTTAAATAATTATAGAAAATGAAAGGTTTATCTCCTCTTATAAATCTATATGAAGTTGTCATACTCATCGAAAACCAGAAACTGTTTTGCAGAATTAGAATATAAAATGTTATCTTCAGGAATTATAGGTCTGGGTGTCTGGGTTTTGGAGTTTTTTGGAGGTTTTTTTTTTTGGTTTTTTTTTTTTTTTTGTGTTTTTTTTTCTTTTTTTTGGGGGGGTTTGTTTGGTTGGGGGGTTTTTTGGTTTGTTTTGTTGTTTTTTTGGGTTTGTTTTTTGTTTTGTTTTGTTTTTTTGTTGTTGATGTGGGTTTTTTTTTAAATTTGGGTGGGGCAGTAGCCTTGACTGATACACTGGTACTACATACATACATATATATATGCATATAGGTCTAGCTAGTGAATCTAGCAGTCCTATCTGTGGATCAAAGATATGGAATCTGTCTTTACAGCTGTTTAGAGGAAGGAAGGAAGGAAGGAAGGAAGGAAGGAAGGAAGGAAGGAGCGCACCTATGGTTTCCCTTATGTGACATTGCTTGCAGTGTGGCAAACACACAGTTCAAAGGTGAGAAAAACATTTTAGTAAGCCAATCAAACATCTTTAGTCCTAATGGAAATAACTCATATTCCTACAGATAATACCAGAGATGACTCACTAAACATACAGTATTTGCCAAAAGAAAAAAACCAATGAGGAATCATGGCTTTAAGAAGCATATGTTTCCATGTGTGATAATCTCTGCTGCCTTTCACAGATAGATAGCATGCAAGCAAACAAGAAAAATCCCTTTGTTCCAGCTGCCCAACCCTTGCACAGCTGAAAAATATCTGCACTTTCTACAGTGCTTTTTTGTCCATTCAAGAAATCTCTAGTTACGGTGGGGGATACTGGGGGGTAAAGAACTGGGTATGAGGGTGGTTTATTATTGTACAGGACATGAAGGAAAGATTGTAAGGAAAGATAGGAACTGAAGGAATTTGATGATAGAATCATAGAGGGGTTTGGCTTGGAAGGGTCCTTAAAAATCAATTGAACCCCCTCTGGGATGGGCAGGGATGCCACGCCCTAGATCAGGTGGCTCAGGGCCCCATCCAACCCAGCCTTGATCACTTCTGGCTTCTCTGGACACCTGAGACACTTCTCAGAACCCACTGAAGGGCTTCTTCCTAACACGTAAGATCACGGATCAGCTGGACCAGATGTCACAAAGGCACACCAGAGGAACAGGCCAGAATGAGACGAGATTAAAACTGACAGGAGAACAATTATGGACATTGACAATGTGCTGTTGCAAACGAAGAAGCCTGAAGAAATTTGTATATTTCTAGAGAACAAATATCAGGAATTTGTAGGAAACTAGATATAGTGAATTTTATTACAGATTAAATAAATGTGGGGGGTTTTTTTAGTACTATACTACTTTACAGCAAAAATCCCCTGATCTTTTTATGGTAAGACATTGGCTACTTCTGGTAACTAGTAGCAGATTTATGTTTAAATTATAATAGAATGCATAGATCTGAAATACTATTTAATCATTCTCTTCTGTCTTTATCCATATGAAATACTGAAGAGTGTTTTATTTTGGAAAACATGTTACTGTAAAGAGAGAGTGAGGTAATAAAATTACAATTAGAGAGAAAGATAAAGGACTCACTAAATCACTTAATGCATTGCACTGCTATTGTACCACTGATGCCTGAAAGATCTGATACATTTTGTTCAGAGCAGTAATAATAGTCCTGAACAAATCAGTTTCTGTGACTGCCATAGAAAGTTAGCCCAGAGATTGATTTCTCTCTATCACGCAATTTTGTACTCTTCATTCTAATTTTTTCTGCCCTTTTCTTTTCACTCTGTTATTCCATATTAATCTTCATTTATTATCCTAAATAATTCCACTTTCTTCCTTGAATTTTGTCTTCTGAATATTTGTAGATGCTAAAAAATCTTACTCTTTTCTCAAAGTTAATCCCTCAGAAGTCATTGTTTCTACTCCACTGATAGTGATTATTTTCTTGTATTCTGAACTCTGTCTAAATTGTCAGCACCATTCTGAAATGAGGTGGCAAATAGAAAAATTCAGCTGGAGGAAATAATTTCAGTTCTGTGTTAGAAATTCAGTTCTTTGTTACAAGAGCCACCAGGATGACTAAGGGGCTAGAACATCTCTTGTATGAAGAAAGGCTGAGAGAGCTGGGTTTGCTTGAGAAAGGGACTGACCTCCAGAGGTCCCGCCCAGCCTCAGTCATTTTGTGATTCTGTGATTCTATGCCTTCATAGAAGCCGAAAAAGCATTATGTCCTTTTTCTGATACAAATGTGCACTTGTACAGACCTTGAAGATTATTTTTCTTCATTCCAAATTTTTTATTCCTATTTTCATACTGAATATCAGTGGTTTAGAATTAATTACGTCACATAATTAATAATTATGTCCCAATGTCTTCTATCCCAGAAAAATATTATGTTGCTTTAATTTCTGATCTTTCACATTTCTTTAATTGTATTGCTTTTTCATTGACATTTTTAATGTTTCTTTAATTATCATCCAGAAACTTGTATGAGCATGTTCTATTTCACATTTTAAAACTGAACTGCATTTCTCAACAGTGAATCATAGGTGATCTTAAAATGTTTCTCCAAGAACTACCAGCTGAGACTAGAGAAAGGGTCAGTCAACAATGAATTCCATGACATCTTCTACATACTCCTGGTCTTTGGTTGTCCCAGGACCTGAATGCCAATATGCACACAAAAGAATGTTCAAATATTTTCTTTGGCAGCTCCAAGAAATATCATCTTAATTGGAGACCCACAGCATGAGAGAAGAACATGCTTCTTAGCAGAGAGATTTGCTACTTTCTTACTCTGTAATATATTTAGTTGACAGATTTGTCAGTTCTTCATCTTTTCTTTGTCTATCCTTTTTCTTGACATTTAAAATAGGGAAAATATCACATATGCAGTTTACTGTGCATATATTTTAAAAACCCATAATTACTTGGCATACAATGTCTTGCAATGATGCATTCATTATTATTTTGTGATTTGGAACTAGCATTTTTTATTTTAAATTTTTATTTCTGTAATAATCTTCCCCACTAGCATATTGTTTAAAATTTTAAGTCTGCAGCTTGATATTAATTTTTATTTTCCAATCTAAATTGGTCTCTGTTTTTTTTTTTTATGTCTCTTCAGACTTCTCTGGCTTATATTTCAGCTTTTTCCTATAATCGAAGCTGAAGTCTCCTGGAAAATGTTGCAATGCATTCTATTAAAAATCAGAATTTTATATTAGTGTTTGGAGACTGCTGCTTTGTTAAAAGCATTTGGATAAACATGATTTCTTTGCCTTCTATACTTTCACTTGTTGTTGCTTTCCCATATGCACTTGTCTACTCTTTCTCTAGCTTGTAGGAATAAATATCTTACCACCAGGATTGGGGTTGGTTTTAGTTCTTCAGCAGTTGTCCCATGGAATACTGGCTCCACAAAAGGAAAAGACACGGGTCCTTGCAGGTTCTTTCTGCACCTTAGTTTCTGTACGAGAAAATTTGAACACATTTTCCAGAGGATAACCATTATATATTAACAAAGAACCTTCATACCTTCATCTTTTTTTTCAGGCTACTCTGTAAGTTGCCTGAAATATATCATGATATATTGACCCAGTGTCCTTGTCTTCTTCCTGGACATTATTTTACCCTTTCCTCTCTAGATGACTGCAAAAGGCATCAATTTAGTTTTCAAGAATATATATATATATATATATAATTTGGTTTTGGTTTGGTTTGGTTTTTTGCTGGTTTTTTTTTTTAGATATAGACTATTTTTATTGCTACCTGTTTTTCTGATTCACTCTTCTCTTTCTGTATAATAGTATTCTATTCTACTAGTATTAGAATATAATTCTAATAATACTATTATTAGAATTCCAATAATTCTATTCTAATAATACTATTTTTGAAGGGCTTTCCATAATATTGCCTTTTTCAGAAGAATTGAAAGTCACTCACATAAACAAAGAAACAGTAAGACCTTTTAAGGCATTGATAATTCTTAGTAGAGGGCATTTTATTTATTTTAAAAATTAATCTAAAGTAAAAATACAGTATTCTTTGTATGAAAAAAATTTTAGAACTGACAGCTATCTCCGTAACAGCCACCCATGAAAATCTTCATCAATGGGTGGTTTCCCTGGGTTCCAGAGCAGTAAATACATTTTCACTGCTGTCAAGGAAGAAAACACAGTAACAACAAACTTTCTCATGGCTAAACATTGATAAGAAAGTAAAGAGCAAAAGAACAGAAAAGCCCAACTGAATGAATCTGAAAAAAATTTCACTCTGCCAACAGGATTAATTCTAGAAGATCAGGTACAAAACAATAATATTTAATAACAAGTAATGCCAGCTAATGAAGTACATATTCTGGAAATACCTAAATTAGTGATGTAATAAACTCTTAGATCAATGCCATACCCACATGATTAAATGTCATACTTATTTTAAAGCAAGGAGAAAGAGCACTGATTTTATATTATATGCATCACTGATGAGATAGTATGGAAAAAGTCTTCTGGAGTTGCCATTTGTGGATAAATATCAGTCATTCTCTCTAGCTCAGTAATTGGGAATTGATAAGAAATTTCCTTGTATTGTTCCAATGCATCTATGACCAGAAAACAAATACTAAGTTTTTTGCTCAGAAGTGGAAAAGGGAATAGTGAATATAACAAACCAAACGGGAAGCACAAACAATCACATTGATTATAATAATGAAGAGAAGCCCTGGAGTTTTTTTTAATCTGCAAATGTGTCATCATTTTTATGCACATATATGGTAAGGGATATTTTAATGGTTCCATGCTTCTTTTGGGAGAGCAGTGAGATGTCTCTGTGGATGTTCTGAGTCAGCTGTTCTGATACTGAATATTATGAGAGAACATAGAAGTTTAGCCTGAGGAATTATCAAGAGGGAAAGGCAGACGACCTACAAAGTAATCTCCTGACAGTTCCTCACATTGAAGAGTATGAAATTAGACCATGTAGTTCTGAGTCACAGAATCACAGAATTACAGAATATCCTGAGTTGGAAGGGACCCTCAAGAATCATCAGCCCAACTCCTGGCCCTGCACAGCAACATCCCCAAGACTCACACCATGTGCCTGAGAGCATTGTTCAAATTCTTCTTGAGCTCTGTCAGGCTGTGACCACTACCCTGGGGAGCTTCTTCCAGTCCCCAAACACCCTCTGGGTAAAGAAATTTCTTCTAACATCCAATCTAAACATCGCCTGGCGCAACTTCAGGCCATTCCGCAAGTCCTTTCACTGATCACCCCAGAGAGGAGATCAGTGCTTCACCTCTTCATACCCTCAGGAGGAAGCTGTAACTGAAATGAGGTCTCTCTCCTCTTTTTCAGGCTGAACAGACCAAGTGACCTCAGCTTTTCTTCAAGGCCCTTCACCATGTTTGCTGCCCTCCTTTGGATGCTGTCTGACAGTTTAATGTCTTTCTTATGTTGTGACACCCAAACCTACCCCAGCACTCGAGGTGAGGCCACCCCAGCGCAGAGCAGAGCAGAGCAGAGCGGACAATCCCCTCCCTTGCCCAGCTGGCCATGCTGTGCCTGATGAACCCCAGCACACAGGTGGCCCTCCTGGCTGCCAGAGCACTGCTCACTCACGTTCAACTTTCCACTGACCAGGACTCCCAGGCCCCTTTCAGCAGCACCTCTTTCCAGCATCTCATTCCCCAGTCTGTACGTCCAGGGTTGCTCCATCTCAGATGCAGAATCTGGGATTTTTCCCTTGTTGAAATTCATATGGTAGGTGATTGCCCTGTTCTCTAATTTGCCAAGGTCTCTCTGCAGGATGGTGCACTTTCTGAGAGTGAAGATTTGATGATGTTTTGCCTATGCTGAGTTTGGACTTCCAGGTGGACAGAATGAAAAATACAGTGTTTCAGTCTACTTTATTCTACTCATCCCATGACAAGTTTTCCATCTTTTTTCTATATTCACTTCCCAGTATCTCCAACTGAAACACAATATGCTCTCCATGTTTGGAGGCTTGAAGGCTCATATTACTTTATTATTAGTTTGATCTCTGTATTTCTTTCTCATTTACAGATTTCACTGCAATTTTTACTCTTTGTTACTGCTTTTTTTTTTAATCTAGTCTGTCTATTAGCCTGAATGGCTTACGTACTGGTTCCCATTCTTGTCAGCTTCCATTTCTCTTGTTTTCACCATCTACCAAACATGTCAACTCTTGTTCTATGCAAAATAAAATAAAACAAAGATTGTGTTATATGCCCAGGAAACATGTTAAGATGTTTTTTCTTTAAGTAATTTTGCACAGAACTTTAGTGTTTTTCCAAACTGAAGAAAACTCCATATTTCTAAATGAAGTCAGCATATGATCATACGGAAAAAACTTTTCTTATATACTGTCTATAAAGATGGATTTATTTGTCTACAGACATGATTATGGGTGGAGAATGGAAGATGGAAAACACACTTATTCCTGTTCTTTATTGCCATAACTTAACAAGCAGCTGTAAGTCCTGCAAGGCAGTCAACAATTCTGGACATATCTGTTTGGCGTATGTGGAAAAAATGGAAATTGGCAGTCAGAGGAAGTAACTACCAGTTTTAGTGCAAAAGTGGCATTGTAAGGAAGAATATCCTGGGTGAACAAAAAGCCACATTCATAACTCACCTCACAGTCACCTGCGTACAAAGCTGAGCTATCATCCTTGTTTGTGTCCCATTCAGCATTGAATGAAAAGGTAGCAGAACAGGCACCTGCTCAGAGGAATCCCACAGGATAGGGAGATGTGTGTGCCAAGAGGATGGTGCCAAAGGTGTGTGCCAAGAAGATGGTGCCAGACTCTTTTCAGTGGTGCCCAGAGACAGGATGATGACCTGAATGAATGGCCATGAACTAAAACAGAGGAAGTTTCACCTCAACACGAGCAAGAACTTCTTTATATCGAGGATGGTGAAACACTGGAACAGGCTGCCAGGGAGGTAATAGAGTCTCCCCCCTCTATACATTCAAAGCCCACTTGAACACATTCCTATGTCCTCTGCTCTAGGAGACCCTGCCTTGGCACAGGGCGTTTGGGTGAGTGAGCTCCAGAAGTACCTTCGAACCCTAACAATTCTGTGCTCATTTGATTCTGTTAATATCCTAATTCAGAAGTTTAAGCATTAGTTTCACCTTTTGTTTGGTGCATGTGCTCAATCCCTTGTGAAACCAGCAGCACCTTAGAATTTGGTTATTGTGTTTTGCTTAATAAATATATATTTAAGAATAAGCTTAAAAGATATGAGTGAACTGAGGTTCAAGATTGAAATCAAAAATTCTCATAGTGTTTGAAGAGTTTCACTATTAAAAATGGTAGATATTACTCTGATAATGGTAGACTGTGTGTGTGCCTCAACTGTCTGTAAGTCAAAAATAAAAAATATTATCTGAATGCTCTGAAGTGAAAAATTGTCAAAGCGGAAGAGATTGGGCAAAGGAAGGATAAAAAATTTTTATTGAAATAGAAGTAAAGGGAGACTGTAAAAGAAAACTGCAAAACCAAGGCTGCCACTATATAAATCAGTGGAGACTGACTTTGAGACACAACCATATATAAGGAAAATATAGAATAAAAATCTATTTTTTCATATAACTATTTTTTCTTTCCTTTTTTTCCTTTTGTTTTCCCTTGTTCATTGACTACACAATTTCATATTACTCTCTTTGAGTGGAAAGTTTGGCTTACTCTCTGACAAGACAATAAAAAAAAAAGAAAATATTTTATAACTTTCCATCTGAAAATATGGAATATCTTCTGTAAGTTTGAACAACATGCAAAATCTGGGTTCCCAAGTTTCAGTTTCCCACATTTGGAAAGACATTGAAGTATTGTTCCTGAATTCTCCTGTGACTTGCACATGTGCCCCAATATTGTTGAGTTTAAATTTGAGACCCTGATTAAGTCTAATTCCCAGTTTTTCATGTATCAAGTGAGTATGATGTTTTGTATTATTACTATTCCTTCCAAAAAAGCACTAACAATTCCCTTGGATTTTTCAAAACTTTCCTGCCGTAAACCAGAACTGGAAAATAAAGGGGGAAGAAAAGCTCTCCTTAAAATCAATGACAAAAACAACAACAACCAAAAATAGAAAAAAAGTCATGATTTTTCTTGTCCCCTCCTATAGGTTTGATTTCTGAAAATACTCCGACAAAATTTCTCGACTAATATTACTGAGATACAATGAATTCTTGTGGGAAGATTTTTTGCAAGAATTCCATCTCAAATCACTATAAGCACTGTGTCAAATGTGTGAAACTATTTATCTTCTCAGTCATAACTATGAAACAAAAACTAAGCTTTGAATCATCACAATCAGTGGCAAAGACGTAAAACACAAAGTGGGTAATCACTCCCAGAAGTAACTCTGTGACTTTAGATAAGTTACGTAAGGAGAAAGAACCTGAAAAAAATTGAATGTATTGCTTCTTGTGAATTCTTAGTGCAAATCTATCAGCTCTAAACCTTCTCCAAATACAAACTACATGTTTTTTCTTATTTTTGGTTAAATTTTGTTTGGTTTGGTTGGGTTTTTTCCTAGTCACTTAGTTAAAAAATATATCAGGTGCTATGTTGAATGTTTCACCTAATTAGAAATGCCTGACAATACAACCTAAGAAAAAATAAGAAAATGTGCACTGTGGGGCGAAGATGCCTGGTTTTAGTGCCCTTCCAACTGTATGTTTTATATATTTGCAAAAGTAGCTTACAACTGAAGCAGCATAGAACTTGCAATAATAAAAACTTCAGGGCTTACAAAATCTCGTAAAAAGCTCATGGACTATTTCTAGAAAAGTCATGAATTATTTATGAAGCAACTTTCAGAACTAGTTTTTCTGGTCTGCTTCCATTTATATGTCTCAGGGTCATCAATTTCAGTTTATTTTAACATATGAAAGATAATCTTTCACTTTTTCACTAGAAAGTAATAAACTTTGGGCATAGTTTCAAATAAGAAAAGCCAGTCATTTATGATATATATGTAAGACATGGTTATTAATTAAAAATAGACATTTAAAAAGAACAAACTTTTATGTGTCCACAGCTTCAAGACAGCTTAAAATTTGTGAGAGCTTAAATGATTCATTCCTGTTTAATCTGAAAATTAAAGTTGAATAAATAATTTGCAGCTAATATTTCCTAGCAAAATCATTCTCTCCTTCTCTTTGAAAACAGAGTAACAATTTTTGGGTTCTGCAGTGGGTTGATCTTACTGGGATTCCAAGTGTCAAACAAGCTGCTCTATCCCTCCCCATCTTCAGCAGGACAAAGCAGAAAAAAATCCTTGAGACAAAGGCAGCTTGACAAAGAAAAGTAAAAGCGGTGCTGAGAAGCAAAGAGAAAGAGTCTAATTCTGTGTTTACCCAGTCACTTCCTGGGAAGCAGGACCTGAATATGCATAGCAGTTGCTCCAGAAGGCAAATACATTAATGACAAATGCCTTAATAAAAAATGCCCACTCCACTCCTTCTTTCTCTTAATGTTTCATGCTGAGCACGATGCTGTCTGGAAAGGAGCACATCTCTGGTCAGCTTAGGTCAGCTGTTCCAGCTGTGTTCCCTCTCAGCCTTGCTCACCCTCAGCCTACAGGCCATTGGAGGGCAAGTTAGAAGAGGCAGCACTGATGTTGTTATGTGCAACACTGCTCAGCAATCACCAAAACACTGGAGTGTTACCAGCATTGTTCCAGTTGCAAACACAAAGCACAGCAGTGTAAGTGCTGCTACGAGGAAAGTTATCTCCTCCCCAGACAGGCTCAATAGAGTTTCCTGGTAAGAGAAATAAAAGGTTGTGCGCTAGTTACTTCCACCATATCAGCACATGAATAAAAAGGGCAGAGTTTCTGTGGATTAAAATGCTCACATACTGATAGACAGATCAACCACATTCCACTCTCACAGCCTACAAATATCTTCAAAAATATTTATTCTCCTCCGGTAGAACTTTGGAACTAACAAGTGCAGAGACATTTCCATCAGACATGGGCCAAGGAGTAAAAACTGATCTAGAAGGTGTGTTCAACACTGAAATGTTAGCATCTCCATGTATGAGGCAGTTTTAAAGTTCTTTGAACTGTTTAAGGGAAGTTAATGAAGCAATGGAGGACAAGGGAATCCTGAGTTGGAGGAGAGACTCTCTCTCTCTCAGTGTTTGTGAACTGAAAGGGTAAACTGGTCAGCTTTGTAGTGGGATGGGTAGGAGGGTTTCTATTTTCACTTTAGTGCAGTGTGTATCTCAGATCATCTGTCTAGATTCCCTTTTATAGACCATATGGAGCAATTACAACTTCTACCGTACAACTCATCTGATTTTAGGGGGATCAGCTAAATTTGATCAGATGAAGTTTGCAACAGATGCACATATTTCTCTCAGTTGAACAGAAACAGAGCTAAGGGCAGACATCCCAACAGTAGATATTTAAAGCCAAGTAAGATGAATCTTGCCTGGGGTCTTTGCCTTCAGAATACTCACAAACTCAAAAGCTGTCTTTTGAGATTGGATCAAAATTCTCAACTAATAATCGCCAGCAATTGTGGAAATTGTAGCATATGGTAATGAATCATCAGTTGCTGAATCACTGCACATGTAAACAACATATTGTTTACCAGTTCTGGAAAGACCAATTCTTAATATCTATTCAAATAATAAAAAAATTCAGTCACAAAACAATGAAGATAAATCCCTGAATAATGTCAATTTTATGGGGTAAAACTTCTGGTATGAGTTGGCTAAGCTAATATCACTGGCCAAAATATTTTTTGGGACTCAAATGATTTTCACCTATCTGTCACAACAAGAAAATATCAGATTGTACAGCACTGAACAGACTGTAGAAAGAAGCTGAATAGCTCAAACACTGAATTCTCTGCCTCAGTCTTGCAGTTATTTGCCTACATCTAGCTAAGTATTCTAAAGCCATTATCAAAAATGGAGGGGCAGGGAGAGGAGGGAGGGATGGTGAGAGGGAGAAGCAGCCAGAAATTAAAAACCTATTGCTAAGCTTAATACAGTCACCTTTCCAGCTCAGCACAGGATAGAATTTCTCTAAGTAAATATGTATTCTTTAACAAGAAAAGCAAACTAGACCTGGTATGAATCAAAGACTATTACAGGTTGAAGGGGATCTGCTCCTTGCAGTGGGGCTTCTCTCCAGCCTGTCATCCCCCAATTTGTATATGCAGCCAGGATTACGCTGCCCAAGGTGCAGAATCTGGCATTTTCTCTTGTTGAATTTCAGATGGTCATAGAGTAATAGAATCATAGAATCACAGAATCATAGCATGGTTTGGGCTGAAAGGGAACTTAAAAGTCATCTAATTCCAAACACCCTGCTATGGGTAGGGATGCCACCCACTAGATTATATCATTGCTCAACTCCCTGGTTTATCCAGTTCTGTCTGTAAGGCCTCTTTATCCTTGAGGGAATCTATAGCTCCTCCTAATTTAGTATCATCAGCAAACTTCCTTAATATACATGTGACTCCAGCCTCCAGATCATTTACAAAGGAAAGAGAAATTAAAAGGAATAGAAAGAATGAAAATTTAAAACATCTTGATAAATATTATTTTTAAATGCCATGAAAAATGAAAGTGTCATTCTTCCAGTTAGAAGAAAACAAAACAATGAAGTTAATTTATAAATTTTATTACAGGTGGTATTAATTTCATTTAATATAACATTGACTTTACCTAATTTCTTCAGTTATTTCTGTTGTCATTTGACTATACATACTATTTCAAATCAAAAGTAAGCCTTTACTATGACTGTTTTTATAATATTGTGAAGGATGTGACAAAGGTTCTGTTTCTAACTGAGGTTACCTTCCTATATTGAAGTCTTTACTTCTGAAATTAGAGAATCAAATACTGTATAGAGCAGGTAAGCTGCTTCTCCAGGGAACTCAGTCCAGCATGGGCATTCAGTTCTCAAGAAAAAAAAAAGCTTAAAAAAATGTCTTGAACCACACTGTAACACTTCTTTCTTCTACTCTCTTAAATTATTTTTTCACTTGGAAGCTTTTAGGTAAGCAAAAAACTTTCTAGAAATAGCATCACAGCACACAATAACTTACTCATATACCCACAATAAGAGTTAATTTCCTTAATGTTAAATGATAATGCCTGCTAGAACCACAGCTTGTCAAAGAACATTTCAAATAGTGTTAAGCTGCAAGTTTAAGCAGTGTCCTTCCAGCCTGATGGATAAAAAGTATTGTCTGGTTAAAGAAATTGAATACTGCATACACATACTATGGTATTTCATGGATCTACATTAGAGTATTGTTCCACCTCCTTTATAAATAATAGGTATAAATATACCCAAAATTTAATATGAAGATACAAACATTATAATAATGAATAAAGTTATATTTTGTTTTTATATCTCCATTCAGAATTGCAAACTGTTTTTACCCTTCCACATTGATGAATCACTAGAGCATACTACAACAAGTACCACCAGAAAAATTCTAGAAGTTGGTCTATTTGATTTTTTTTTAAGTATTAGTTCACTTTCAGGATATGGAATCCTTAATATCAGGTGATAAGTCTATACCATTTTGAAGTTCATATAAACTGTACCTTGTTCTAATGCTCTATTTGATGTCCACTGCAACTACAGAGTCTGAAATCCATAAACTGCACAAGTTTGCTCTGTAATGCTGCAACACCCTGTAATTACTTCAGACAGTTTCATCAATGACTGCAAATCGGTTCTTCACAATATTACTTTTTTAAATCCTGGCAGGCACATGGAAGTTTGTTTTCAGTATAGCAGTTTAGGCTGTAGACAGTTTCCAAAAATCTGCATATTCAATCACTATTTCTTTACTCTTTGATATACTGCCAAAATATCTCTAAGACATCACTATATAATTCTAATGACACTGTCAACCTGTTGCATATAACTGACAGTTTTAACCTTTATGTTTTGAGAAACATTCAATAGTTTTCCCCTAACACTTCCCCAAAATAACTGGTTTTGTATTTATGGATGATGGGCTTCAACCAGCCTCCCGCATGCCAGTTCATTCAAAGCTGCAATATAACACACAGTTAAATAGAGAATTATATGACATAGATTTCACCATCTGGCATAGGAACATGGGTTTTTTTTACATGCTCTAAAATTATTTTTCAACAAAGAAGATTTCATTAGATAGTTTTTATACAGCCATGACACTCTTCATTATATGGAAGTAAAAATAGTGTAAAAATAACACTAAAGTTCAAGTCATACTCACTTGAGGAACATCTATATAGAGTGTGTATAAAGACATTTTGTGATGACTCCAAAATACTTAATCTTTGTGGCAACTTAGACCTGTAAATACTAATAGCTACATTTAAATAACAATGAGCTGAAATCTGTAAGTTCAATTTACATGGAAAGCTTACAAGGGTGCAGCACAATTTCATATTCACAATAGTGATTAATATGGTAGGAGGTGATCCAGACATTCTTGTACAATGTCTTTAATACATGCTGGCTCTTCACTAACTCAGAAATTTTTCTGCTGGACTTCACTCTGTCTATTTGTCTTCTGATATCATTCTTAGTTGGTAACAGGAATTAAAAAGGTAGCATGGTTTGAAATTTTTGTTAAGGTAAGATTCTTGGGTCATAAAGTAACCCCTTGAATTTCAGCAGACCTGTATCTATTCAGTTCTGTCATTCACTGAAGGAGTATACCTATTCACAAATTTATTTTAATTTTCATTACCATAAACAAGGTTTTGCATAGAAATCCAAACTAGAAACAGGTTGTCACTGTTTTTCATTAGCACTACATGCTTTACTGTAGTACACTTTCAGGAATTACAGACTGCAAATTGGAATATGATAAATTGCTGGAAATGTTTTTTCATGTGGTTTTAGTGATTTAAAATAGAATGGTATACAAGAAAAAACAGTGATAGAAAACGATCCAGGGACAGTTTTAAATAAAAAATGAAAATTCACAGAGAGATACCGGTTAGCACTGGTCAAGATAAACCTTGTAACTCTCAAGAGGTCTGGTGAAAACCTCAGTCAGTAAGTGTTCATGTCCTCTTATGAGTAACTTTTCCCTAAATCTGGCTGACAGTTCTTAAAAACTCTGGCAAATATTTTTAAAAATTAGTTTTTAAAAAAGAATACCTTGATCTATTACCTTAATTCATGAGAACCTGTTTTAAGCTCTACAATAAAGAAAGCGAACAGATCAGTGAAGCTACCCTTCTGCTCCATTGTTTTGACACTGCCAGACTGGTAGTTCTTCTTTCACTAACTTTGCAACAGTGACTTCTATCTCAGAGTAACCAGAGAGGAGGCTGAAGCAAAACAATGAAATAGGAACCATATAATGGGAAAAGGAAGGTGAGCTTCAGGCAAAGAGGCCTGAGTGGACAGCTGCCTTTGTTCCAGGAACCTGGTGTTCTGATGAGCCACTGGTGCTTGAACAGCTCATGACTGATTGTGCACAGGAGAAGCCAAGTCATTTGAGCTATGAGTTGGCCATCTAAGAAGGAAATCTGAGCACAGATATGCTCGACTGCTCAACTGCAGTGCAGGGACTCCTTCAGCTCACCAAATCCGTGCACTGTAAACAAATGGTACCGAAAGCAAGCAAACCTGATGGATTCTTATTGCCACCTCTAACCTTGTCAGCTTCAGCTGGCAGATGGATTAATCCAATCGGTGTATTTTACTGGAACCTAACACTGTGGGGGCAAGAGCAGTGTAACTGAATGTCTAAAATCAATCCTTACTGGAATTGTTGAATTATTAGGACAATAACCTACACTAGCATTTCTGTGTCAAATTATTTGATAAGTGAGTAGTCAGGAAAAGTGAGAGCAAGAATACCTCAATTTATCCCTTTTCTGCCAGCATGTATATCTTACTTCTGCTAAAAAAATATCTATAGAATACTTTCTAGTTCTCTACAGAAAGCTTAAGGTATTTTTATGTATCATTAAATAATCTAACAACCTATTTCCACATGTGATGGGGAGGTCGGTTGGGCTCAGTTAAAACTCATATCATTGCCTATTTCAACTCTTCCAGGTACTTGGACTGAATCTGTTATTCTATTGGCTTTTTTCTCATCAGGACCTGACATGCTTAAGTGTATGAATGCAATCAGCTAAATGTTGCTTATTTTTTGACAGGACATGAATAGTATTTGCTTAATCAAAAAACTACAGTTAGAAGTCATAGACTGTGTTTTAAACACAAGGTTTCAGCTACACTGTTTTAGCTCAGACTAGGTTTTTTTTTTATATAAACTCGAATCTTTAAAAAGAAAGTTCTCAATGCCTGTACTGAGGTAACTATCATGAGTAAGAGAGTCAGCATTTGGTCCTCAATCCAAAATTATATTTCAAACTGTAAATTTTTGCTAATGGACCTGTCAAAATTCATGTGATACAGAGAAAGAGAAGATATTGTGTACAAATCTGAATTCCTTCTTCTGCAAAAGGTCTTACAACCCTTATGAAAATATCTGAGGGAAAAATGCAGGGATGGGCCTTTTTAGCTAGAATGTTATGGATTGATAAATATAGATCACAAAGCTATTATTCATAGCATGCCTACTTTCTACTGAGAGAACTAATCTCATTTGGGCAGGAGGGTGGGGCTGGAAAGGGATAAAGCAATGGACTACCTTCATTTTTGTGAAGAAGTCACAATCTGTCCTGAACTTGTTTTCCTTTGCTGAAGCATGGCTTTGCCTAGTAGCTACTGTTATTAGACTATGTTTCTTTCCTTGCTTCCAAATATTTTATCCAGCTCAGCACAAGCTTTAAGGCCCCAGAGGGACCTAAAACTTCTAAGAGCTTTTGCAAAAATAAATGCCTCAAACCAAGCAGCACCTCAACAGGTAAGTTATTTGAAGTTGGTTTCTGTCATAGAGAATTTCAGCTCTTAAGGTAAGCCAAAATTTTAGAAATCTCTTATATATCCATCCTCAATCTCAAATTAATAAGTTCCCTAACATCTCTGTAAAACCAGGACAGATTAACTCTTGTTTCTCTTCAGAGAGGCTTTCAAATATTTTTCTTGACATTTATTTCTTCTTTATTTTCATTTTGCAGAAATATGATTTTTTTTTCTGCTTACTTATATATCTAGAAAGGACACAATTGTTTTCATTATATATGTTTCAGAATTACTTCATTATTAGTGTGTCTTTTGCTTTTTCTGAGCATCATTGAAAATGTCAGCATTTATTTGGGATAATATTAGTCAACTAATGATTCAATAGCATAAAAAGGAAAACTAGCTATTTTTTTTTTTTATGAATTTTCTTCCTCCTGAGGAAGAAATTAGGTTGAAATATTTAGGGTGGAAATTTGTTCTCTTTCTTGGTGATATAAGAATACAAAGCAATATTACTGAAATAAGAGATATGTTCTGCCTGAAAAGCAAGCACAGGATAATCTGAACTACAAGAAGGCATTGAAGAACAATTTTTTTCCACACGGGAGGTCAAAGAGACAAAGGTAGTGCGTGCTTTAACAGATCCATGCACGAAAACCCCTCATCCGTTCCTTTGTGAAGAAGCCATCACCTCCAGTGTATGTACAGGCAACCAGACGTAATTCAGAAAGAGGAAAGCTTCTTTTTCTCTGGCAAAGCATCTCTGTCATACAAAAGTAACGGTTTTATTCCACTAAAATAAAAGAGGAGTCACTCTTGCTCAGATAATAATGAAATGCTTTTTTTAACCCACCCTGTTTTCTTTGGCAAAGGCAATTAACATTTTCCAAAAGTGGAATGCTTTGTCATAGGTCAAAGAAGGCCCACATATATAAGACAACATATTTGCAAAGATTGGACTAGTCTCATCCACCTGGTTAAAAAAAATACATTGAAATTAATGTCACCATATATATTTATTAATATGTATTATTGAACAGGGTTTCATTTTTATAATTGTTTTGTGGGAAGCTGAATTAGGGAAAAATTTATATACTTTGAACAAAAGAAAAAAATTATTAGCTTACATTTCTCTTCCTCAAAGCAGAATAATCTACCCTTCTATTACATTTATAGGTTTATAAAAAGTGTCCTGGATAATTCCAAGGAAAACCATGTTTTGTACGATATCAGTATTACAAGGAAATCCAGAAAAGTAAAGCAAGTGAGCCCCCTTGTGTCCTGATTCTCATCTAAAAAAAATGCCAGTCAAAGGTTCTAATAAAATACCTTGGAAATAATTACATTTTCTATAAGCAAGTATGATAGATAGTACACAATCCTAAAAGCTCATAAAATCAATATATAGATTTTTGGCATAAGTTAGCATATCTTGGTTTTACTCATAGATTAAATAAAAATATATGGTTCTTTTCAGTCTCTAAAACTGAGAGTGCTATCTCTCAGATGATTCATGGTCTAAAATATCTCATTGATTTTTTTAACTGAAAATGAAACCTATCATTCTACTTTCAGAATGTTTTGATAAAAATACCGTAATTTCTAGCTGGATTTTAAAACTGTGTTGAGCCTGTAAGCTAAAATATTGCTTGCTAAAATTCCAAATATTATTTTCTGACTGTTGTAGAAAAAATTGTGCATGAAATTTTTCTGATGCCATAATAGATATGGTCACTGAATTATATTTTTTTTCCCAAAATACTTATTAGCTAAAAAAATAATAAAAACATAATTATTGACAATGAATATGGTAACGCAGACTAAGAAAACTGCTAAATTTTTTTGAATTTGGGTTTGGTTTTATATTGTGGGTTTTTTGTTGGTTTTTTTTTTCCTTTTTTTTTGGGGGGGGGGGGGTTATTTTATTTTAATGTAACTGAAGAGAGTTTGCTGTAGAGAAGCAGGTAATCCATAAGCACTCAGACAACCTCAGGCAGAATGCAAGATCTCTGGAAGAGAATGAAGGGAAAGAGAGAGGAAAAAGATTAGAAAAAAGACTGTCAGGCCCTCAAGATGAATTCGTAAGCAATAAGGAAAGGGAATTAATGACTTTACAAGATGAGGAAGTAGCTTATACATAAAAGAGCAACTATCATCCTATCTCATTTAGAAGAAAAATTATAAAAGCCTGGTGGCAGTGAGAGATCAATGACTTAGCAGTGCTAGTGAAAGATACAGCTGCTCTAGATTCCTCAGCAATGTGATTTTCTCAGGAGGGAATAGGGGCACAAGAGGAATCAGCCACTCTGCTCTTAGCTAAATTGTTGATCTCCACTTGTATTTTCTCTACACTTTTGTTATAATTAATTCTATACAGACACAAGTAAAGCAAGCCACAGGTGATAGACACCTTTTGTAAAGCACAGATCTCTTCTCACCAAGGTTCCACTTACAGTATTTACTATTACCCCTCTACATAACTTGAAAAATTGTGATATTTTCAAAAGTAAAATACTTTAACAATTTGTGGGGATCTAGTAAAAGAAACAAATACCCCAATACTTGGTTCCTAAGGCAATCATGCAAATATTTTGACGCTTTTTTCATATTATATAAACATTCTGATGAGAAGCTCGGCTGCTGTAGCCACACAGACCTGCAAAAGGAACACACATATCTCAAACAGGCAGATTACCTGTTGTATCATGTTATCACCAAAGTACCCAAATTGCTCCTGTAATCATCTTAAAGCTCAGTTGCAAAGGCTTGGAAGTGTAAGGCTAGATGAAAATAGAAAGACTGGCCTCCAGATTAAGACATAAACTGATGCTACTACACTGTGAGAATTGAGGACTTTCCTCAAGATTGCCTCTAACAGATTTTTTTCATTATTAATGCCAGGAGCTGTGCCAGGGTGAGGTTGCAGCCCCTGTAAGTACTTTGGCTGTGCCCAGCCATGGACTTGGTGACACCAGCCCTGTGGTGGATCTTCTGCTCTTGCAACTCTCAGAACCTCATTATGGCATCAGCAAAACACCTCTCCTGTGAGCCAGGACCTTATCACTAGTCCAATTAATATTTAACAGTCTAAGAGTCCACATAATCTAATTATTACAGGAAGGCTCATTAATCAACTTCTTACATCTGTTAAAGAGAAAATCCTTAGATTCTACCATTTTTTCCCCTATTGCACTTCCCAGTCCAGTACTTCTTGGAGCATTTTATGCTGAGCATTTCAGCCTTCCTCAGGAAGGTCAGGGCCCCTTGCAATGAGTGGGGCAAATGCAGAGGGTATGGGGCGATGACCACTGTTCTGTTTGGGTCTCTGAAGAAACATTTCCCTCCCTACTATTTCCTTCTGGGCACCCCTTGGGGGAGTGCAGTAAGTGCCCCTTCACCCAGTGGCACAAGGGGCAGATTTTCTCCCTGCTTGTCTGCTGGCAAGAGATAATTAGTTTGTCCTCCTTAAACTTCAGACTTTTCTATGCATGATATGCATATCTTTGTTCCTGAGAGTCACACCTTGCTTTTTTTCCTGTAACTCATGTCCTCAGGACTAAAATTGCATTTGTACATATATGCCCATGCTGGATCAGCCCAATAAATTTTCTACATAAGTGACTCCTTGAGGACTCCTATGAAGAGCAATATCTAGATAAATATATAATGCAGTTTCCACTACTCTGGCAGTCTAAGAGTGTTTTCAGCTCCCAAACACCATCCATGGATTGAGGATTGTCTTAGACCAGTTAAATCTTCTTTATAGTGACCAACATTTGATCAGTCCCTGAATACTTGCCCAAACATCTTGAATCTCGAAAGCTTGAACGTGCAATTCGCTTTGGCAGTGTTCCACAGGCTGTGTACAGGCACTATCCTTCAATGCTTTTCTAGTTCTTGTCTAGAAAAGACAAATTAGCTTTTAGCCACTCTCTTCATAATGCTCATTTTTCATTTCTTTGCTACACGCTTCCAAAACTGGGTCAGACTTCAAAGTATTTAAGTAGATAGAAACTCTCTAGACATTTAGAAACTGTTGTGCCTGTAAGTCATGCCACAGAAGTCCCACTAGATGACTTGCTGTATCTTGATATATCTAAACACTTATAAAAACCTATGGAAAATTATGAAAATCAAAAACATACCTCACTTCTATTAGCAGTACATCTTACTTTAAACCATTATAATGAAAAGGGCTTGCATCAGGCTGAGTGAATTTACAATATGACTGAATGGTTGCTAGGATCAGAAAGACAATTCTTCTCAACGAGGATATTGACAGAATATTTCTGAGCTTCCTTTCAATATGGAGGCACGTTGTCTTCTCATATCATTTATAAATTACATTGATTTAAAACTGAAACAGGATCATGACCACTGGGTTATACCATGCCTTGGCCCTCATCCCCTATCCTTCCAAGTATAAGTTACCTAGGAATTCTGACGACTGTGGTGCCATTACAAAATATAACTGCTAGTGTTGTTTTGGTGATTAAGTGTTGTTTCCTTTTTTTTAATTTAGCCTGAACAGATATTTGAATCTACACATTGCCAATGCTGAGCCAAAGGATAAAATCTAATAAAATGTTTTTTTCCAAGAGTTTTAATGGTTCTGTAACCAGCATGTAACTCTCTCTGAGGTATTACATGTCTAGAATCTGTCTTTTGTGGTTATATAGTACTTTGTATGCCCTTTTTATGACTCTAAATTAAGAATGATCTCATATGACAATTCCTAGTTTCCACAAGGAGTATAATGTCCCAAATACTACTTTTTACATTACACATTACTGTGTAAGTCTCATTAACCTTTCTCACTGGTAATTTTTTTTTCTCTCCACTTTTAAGCCTTTAATACCATGACAAAATGCTAATATAATTCCCAGTAACAGAATTCAGTAATTGTCACAGAATTCCACATTACCTAAATAATTATGCACTCTGTTAGGCCATCTAAACCAGATTATTCTCTGTATCACATACATAGCTAGGCCAAATTTTTAAAATCTCTTTCAGGGAAACATTACCGAGAGAATATCACTGTTTCTGTTCCTTAATTAATTTTACAATCTTCATTGCACTACATTTTGAAAAAAAGAATAGATTCAAGCTGTTAACATGTCAATCATTAAGAATGTTTATAGCCAAGTAAATATAATAAATCCTATGTTACTTTCTTTTATCAGAAAGTAAATTGACAGGTTTTTATTAAGAAGTCACTAATTAACCAGTGATATTTTTACTCCCCTCTTTCCTTTTCTCCATAAGGAAAGCAGTGCTTACTGGCCAAGGCATTTGACCTTCATACACTATGCTCTGTCCTAAATAACAGAAATAACAGATATAACAGAAACTAAAACAGAGGCTGATGACATCTGCAATGGCTGAATGAATTGATGGATATTTAAGTGCGTAGAAAACCTGTTGGATCCCTGTGTGCAAAGAATATGAGCAATAGTACAATGTCCAGATGACAGTTACTGACAAGCAGAGTATGCAGGGGTCAGTAGTGTGAGGCCTGTTTTTTCAACATCTTTATCAGTGAACTGAACAACGATGGCAGTGCAGCAGCAGGAAAACTTTTAAGGACACTAAACTGGGTCGAGTGGCTGACAAAATACATGGCAAAGTGTCAATTGAGAGTGACCTCAGAAAGTAGAGTACTTGATCAACAGAAACATCACGAGGTTCAAGAATTATGGAATTACAGAATCATGTATTTTGGAAAGGACTGCTTGAAATTATCCAGTCCAGCTCCCCAGTTCAGGCAGAGTCAGACTGAGTATGTTTTCTGAGAGTATTACTTCTCCAGGCTGAACAGTACCAGCTTTCAGGCTCTTCTCATATGAAAGATGTTCCAGTTCCTTTCCACAAAGGCTTTATTCTGGACTAACATCAGTAAGTCTATGTCTTTCTCATGCTCAGCAGCTCAGAACTTAACACAGTACTCCAGATGCAGTCTTGCCAGTGCTTAGTATGAAAGGATTGCCTCTCCTGAACTGGTGGTAGCACTCCCCTTAATGCCGTCCAGGGAATTTTGGCCTTCTTTGCTAGGCCTTATTGAGAAAAGATTTCTGCTGTCCACCAGAACCCTAAAGTTCTCTGTAGGGCAGAGAAGTACTTTCCAGAGAATCCTGGTGTTATTCAACCCAGGAAGAGAACTTTGCTTTTCATTTTGCTGAACTTCACAAGATTCCTCTCAGCCCATTTCTCCAGCATGTCTTAGCCCCTCAGGATAGAAAAACAACCACCCATCAGCTGTTCCTCTCAGTTTTGCAATATCTTTGAGAACTTGCTGAGGGTTTGCTCTGTCTCAGCATCCTGGTCTTTAATGAAGTTATTGAAATATTGTCCTCAGTATCAACCCCTAGGCTATACCACTAGTTACTTGCCTCTAGCTGGATTTTATGATTCTGATCAAAACTAAGTGGATCTGGTTATTTACTTAGTTTTCAATGCACCTCACTGTGTACTTATGTAACTCAATTTGTCTGCTTATATTTGAGGATGTTGTGGGAAACAGTGACAAATGCTTTACCAGTCAAAATTAACTTCATCCAAAGCTGAATTTGATCTATATTCAAGATGCCTCTGTTTTTTCTAGGAGACACATGTTCAGTATTTCTTAGAAGTCTGGTTCTTTTATTGTCTTAAGTTTCTCAAACAGAAGTCAAGGAACTTCCATCAGTAGGTAACTGGGAAAGTTTTGAACAAGAAATTCCTTTATCTGCAAAAGTTTATCGGAATTTGAATACTGGCATTACAATAGAAAAGTATATGCACCACACCTTAAGAAAAAAATAGATCATTACTGTTATTTATCTATGTGAACTTAACAATTCAGGGTGTTTACAATCCCATTTACATTAAAAAAGAGTACAAGTACACTTCTTTCTCTTCCTGTTTATCCAGATATATATAACTTTCCAAAGGTCCAGTTCACTAAATTTCAGCAACTACCAAATTCTGCCTCCAGTTAAGGACTATACATGGGATGAGATTCCCATGTAGACAGAAGGAGCTAACACTGATTCCTACAGACGCTGCATGCAGTGTGTAACTCATCTAGAATTCACAGTTGCAGGATGTTGTGAACTCTAAAAGTATGTTTGAGTTCAAGTAAGGACAAGTAGACAAATTAATGTAAGAAAAGAGCAAGTAGATAGAGACAGTGGGCAAAATGGAATATCTTGCTCAGGAAAGCATGAAACCTCTGACTCCTACAAATTGAAAAGTCGCATGATGTGCAGGATCAGTCTGTGCATCTTCTTTTGGTTACAATATTTCTCTAAAAATCGACTACCATCTGCAGCAGTATTGCTAATACTTTGTATTTTAATCATACCAGCATCGTGATTTATTGTTGCAATGCTTAATAGAAGATAAAAGAAAAAGAAAGAAAAAGAAAAAGAAAAAGAAAAAGAAAAAGAAAAAGAAAAAGAAAAAGAAAAAGAAAAAGAAAAAGAAAAAGAAAAAAAGAAAAAGAAAAAACAAAAAGCAATAAGAGAGCTGGAATAATATTGGTGGATTCAGTAGGACTAGTCAAATACTGTATATAAGTCAAGAATGTGCATAAATAGTGCATGGAATATGAGCCTTTCTCATGTTTAAAACACAAGTATTTATTTGTTCAAAAGCTAACATAGGTCAAAAATTTTGTAACACCAAAATTCTACATTATAGATAGATGGTACTTCCTTTTATTATTTTTTTTAAAGAGGGAAGTACTTCATTTGACTTTAAATGAATATGGTGTATGGTTGTATGCAGCTCAAATCAGAAATTATATTACCTCTGTTGGAAGTAATAGGGGTTTTCAAGGACTAGTTCAACAGATGGCTGAACTCTGAGTGGTTTGTACTGCTATGTTGTAGGAATTTTGAAAACAATCATTATTTCTTGTTACCATTCTGTGACAATATTTTACACTGCCTTCAAAATAGACTTTGGTTGTCAGGAGGTGATTTTATTTTTTTTTTTTTCCAATTCGTGTCCACATAATATTCCAATAGAATAGTCTCTTTTGAAAAAAAAGTCTCCATTTTCTTACTGTGAAGTGCAAGATTATATGCTAATTAAGCATGTATTCTGTTATTTAAAGGTAAAATTAAGAGTGGTCTATGTCTTATGTTCTCTCAGCCATTAACTGGTATCTGAAATCTGCACACATCCACATGGATTGATAAAAGGGTAAATCATTAAGTTGCAAGCAATGCAAAGTTGCTTATAATAAGATTGACTAAACAATGGCAAATAAAACTAAAGTGTGAAAAGACAAGGAAAAACAACTTATATTCTTTCCTAGCTTACCGGTGAAAGTGTTAATAAAGGCAATGAATATGTATGTTATTTACAGTTAAGCCTACTTATGCCATTTCAGCTTGTTAAAATGGCAATGTTTTTAATATTTTAATATTCCTTACTGACGGCAGTATTTACGCAGAAGAAATGGTCTATTCAAACTTCAAGTCACAGAATTATTAGTGAGAAATAATTAGGTCGGTTATGCCTTTTTTGTCCCAATGAATTCTTTATACATTGATGTAACTGTTTTCATCATCATTAATATCATTGCAAATTTTCATTATTCATAAACTATGAAATAATAAGAAGGCTTCATTTCATCACCAATGCAAAACTGCTCACTTCAGTTACTAGTGCATGAATGAATAATTTTTGAAGAATTCAAACTTCATGATAGATTTTTCTATACAGAATATCAAAACCAAAGTAGCATCTGTAGTGCTGTATTTTTATTATTTGTATTTTGTTCAAAAAATAACAAACTGCAAGAGTATTTTTGTGAAACAAAACAGATTTATATTTGTATATAATTCAGTGTTCTTTTTAATGGTCAGTTTTGACAAAAAAATTAGCTCAGCATTTATGATAATGAAAGCTTAAGGAGGATGTTTTCAGACAATCAGTGTGGTCATGAGAAGCTTTTGCTTCATGACTAAGGTTAATAAAAAAGTAATTCTTACAAATGTGCCAGTAATATCTGAGCTTTCTAACTCAATATGAGGACCTCCACATCTAAATTTACATATGAATAAACATGATATAAACTTATCTTGTAAATGGAACTTAACTGATCAAGGATAGTGTCTGGGCCATACTAGTTCATTTTACTCCTGAAATCAAATCCTGAAATCAGGTGTTCACTATATTTATTCTTTGTTCTAACAGGGGGGGAAATCATATAATCACAGAATCACTGGGTTGGAAGAGACCTTCAAGATCATCGAGTCCAACCCAGCCCTAACACCTCAACTAAACCGTGGCACCGAGTGCCACATCCAGGCTTTTTTTGAACACATCCAAGGATGGTGACTCCACCACCTCCCCAGGCAGGCCATTTCAATATTTTATCACTTTTTCTGTGAAAAGCTTCTTCCTAGTATCCAACCTATATTTCCCTTGATGTGTCCTCTGGTTCTGACAGTTGTTGCCTGGAGAAAGAGACCAACCCCCACCTGACCACAACCACCCTTCAGGGAGTTGTAGAGAGCGATAAGGTCGCCCGAGTCTCCTGGTAGGTAAAAGCTGGTACACAGTCCACTTACTTGAACTTACACTGTTTACCATTCTTTAATTCTCTTTAACATTTCCAGGTGTAAAGTAAGTTTTTGGTGGAAAGTGAATGTGTTTGGGGTCCTGTCTCTTAGATTTAGTTTTTATTGTATTATAAGATGCTGTTTACTACTCTACAAGTGTAACTTATATGGTTTTCCTTAATCTACTAGGTCACCTGTATTTTCCCATAAGAGTCAAAACAGGAGAAAGAAATTCAAAGGTATAATGAAATGTAATATTACATGGGATTTTCATTTTAAGTATTTTTGGTTTGATCTCAATGAGAGACACAAACTGCATTTCTTATTATACAGATACTAAACTAAAAAAAATTTTTAAAAAATTTAAAAAAAAAGAATTTGAGAACGAACCCTTAAGGGAGCAAATTTAAGAACACCTGTTTCTCATGTGAATTCTTCATCTACTAAGTTAGGAACAGATTTTTCTTCTGTTCTCACTTCATGGTACCTTTGACTTTGAATGTTCATCTAGAGAAGTATAGGCAGTCCTCAGTCTTGATGATCTTTTCAGCCTGAACAGGGAGGGTACAAGCATAACCTTGAATCCTCCTTTTTTCCCATACTCAGTAGAAAGGAGCAATTTAACCAGATGTTGCACTTCATGCTCACATTGATACTGGGGAATAAAAGGAATTGATGTATGCACTGGTTTTTTTTCAAAGTGGAAAGCAAATGGTTCCTTTCTCTAAAAGAGTGGTTATTAAATGTCCATGGCCATAAAAAAGATTCAAGGTAAATTGTCCCAAATAATTTAAGTGTTTAACCTTTCAGGAGGGATAGGATTTCAAGGAAACCTGCATACTTAGCATTTTTTCTTGACTACCTCTACTGCACCTAATATCTAGTATGTAATTTGGACAAGAAACTCTCCTTATACACTGAATAAGATGCACAGGCAGCAGCATTTGGATTTTGGATTTTGTCTTTGAGGTGTAGAAAATGAAGCACCAGTTCATTTGTCTCAATGGCATCAACTTTCTGTTTTGGATGGTCAGTTATGACTTTTTAGCCAAATTTATCTGAACACATTAAAGAAAACAAAGTCTGCAGTTATCATTTTTATCAAATCAGTGAATGAAATTGGGTGAGAAAACAAAAGAAAACAAAATGACATTTTAAGTTAAGGTTTTTCACTTCCAGCTGTATAATCACTCAGTGAAGTAAATTATGTAAATTATTTCTCCTGAAACAGACATACTGGTTTTCAATTTAAATTACATAAAGTGAAACATATTTAGATTATTCAAAATCCTGCCTTTTTTTTATTTATTTGTAATAAACTATGTTAGGAAAAAAACCACAGTAGTCTCTGCCTCAACATTTTTCTTTTGTTTTTGAGCATTTCTAGCATTTCTAGTTTCTAGCAGTTAAGTAAGTAAAGCCAGAATTATTTATGTTTGTGTGTCTCATGTAGTTATTCTGTAACAGTAAATTGATTCTTGAGGGAAAAAAAAGATGCAAATAAACAAAAGCAACCAAAAAAACCCTTTCTTTTGGGTTATTTCCATAGGCTAATTCTAGAAAATCCTATGCCTTTTTCTTTAGTTGACTTTATTGTGTTTGTCCCATATGTCACCTTTTCAAAAGAAAATAAATTTTTTTTCCCCATTTGCTTGGTCTGCTAGGAGAATAGCCAAAGCTTTTTTTCAAGTTTAACTAGGTAACTTACACAGTCTTGGTATAAGGCTTTCTTTGTTTGATTCTTTGTCAATTGTTTTCTGCATTGTTTAATGCCACTAGGAAAAAAGAGGAAACTTTAATCACCCACTGAGACAGATTTCTATCCAGCTGGATCTTAGATTGACCAGAGACATCGCCTATCAAAGACAAGGCAGAAAAAGGTGTCCTGGAACTGTCAAAAATCTTCACAATTACAATCAATCCTTGAGAGAGAAACCTTTTTCTCTCTCTTTTTAAAATGTTTTCCTCTGGCCTTTCTTGTTAATATATGTTCTCTGATCATAGCTGACTTTGAAAACTGATCTATAAAAAAAAGGAAAACATTCCTTTTTGAGTAGGCTAGGAGCAATTTGCTGTAAACCAGTTTACACTTTTACCATAGAAGAAATTGCTAGGAGAAAAATATAAGCTTGTAATTTGAGTATTCTGTTCCTAAATAACAAACATATTTAGAAGATCATTTAGAAAGGAAGCTCATCCAATGCGGTGATACTAATACCAATTGATACTGAACAAACAGAAATTTCTTGTTGGGTGTATACTATATGATGTGATGAAGACACAAAAATAAAACGGATGACAGCCCTGTCTTGACTTAGCACTGGTGAGGCCTAACATGAAGCACATTGTCCTGTTTTGGGCTCCCCAGTGTAAGAAAAGTATGGAAATACGAGAGACTGTCCATTGAAAAGCCACAAAGCTTACCAAGGGACAGAAAACACCTCTTCAGTGAGCAAAGGATAAGAGTGCTGGGATGCTTCAGCATGGAGAAGAGAAGGATCAGGAGGAATGCCATCAGTGTGTACAAATACCTGAGGATAGAGGCAGGCTCTTTGCAGTGGGGCCCAGTAACAGGACCAGAGGCAATGGGCACAAACTGAAAAACAGGAGTTTTCATCTGAACATCAGAAAACACATTTTCACTGAGAGGATGACCAAGCAGTAGAGCAGATGGCCCAGAGAGGTTCTGGATTCTCCAGCCTTGGAGATATTGAAAAGCTGTCTGGACAGGGTCCTGGGCAATCAGCTCTAAGTATGTGCTTCTGTACTTTGATATCTACCTCTCTTACACCACCACCAGCACACAGACAGTTATACAATCCAGGAACTGACCCAAGTGAAACACAGACCACCAAAAAAGAAAAAAAAAAAAAAGGTTCAGATTCAGCTATCTTGAAGCCACTTAAATATTGGTGCCCAAAGAAAGAGACCACAGGGTAAAGGAGAAGAGGAAAGGAACACTTAGCAACGCAGATAGTTTTATTGTAGCCACAGTGGGACCTAACAGGCAGCCTTATCCTTTACCACCCAGCTGCTCCTGTTGCAAGTGTGCTGTACAATGAGCATGTAATAAACCAGGATCAGAGAATAAAACCATCTATAACCATACAAAAGACAGTTTTATTACATTCCCAGACCCAAAAGTACTGTATAGTCAGATGTAGAGACATCCCAATATATACAGTCAGCTTCATTTTAGCAAGGGTTATTAGTTTTGCCTCAGTCCCAGCTTTGCAGGGCTCAGACAGCTTCTTGCACAGCAACTCAACTGTTTCTCCTAAGCTCCAGAGTCAGAAGGGCTCATTACCTGGGACACTGGAAAAATACACAGAGACAGCTCTTGCCTGGCACTGTGACGGCCTAGTAAGTTTGATTAAGACTTGGTGCTCTGGAGACCTAGGCCACGAGGAGCTGACACTGAACCAGAGCTAATAAGCTGTACAACTTTGAAACTGCTGGGGCATTTGGATCTGTTTCTGCCATCCTCCTCCATGCTTATTGCAGGAGCACAGTGGAGTGCTATCAGTGCCTTTTAGACCTGAGCTGTCTGTGGAAGTAATACACTTCTAAGACATAACATATGCACGTATTCTGCAGCTCAGTAGCAGGACATCTAACTCCCCTAAGAGCTTACCTATTGTTTGTTAACTGGTCAGATAACTCAAACAAAACAAGCTGTCTCTCAGCGAGTTTTTTTGGCACCATGGGGTGAACACTGGTGTAGCATGTCCTGACTGCCAACACACATCTTACTCTTAAATGAGATTTGACCAGGCAAGCTGGATTTCTGACAGACAGCCATTCCCTTTACAGCTGTAAAAGTCACACCAAACTTCCACAAAGCTGAAGGCTTCTATATATTTTCCTGGAAATGTGTGAATTTTCTCCCATGAGTGGGAATGACTATTTCGCAGTTACTTCCCAAGGGATTAAGTGAAGGAACCCGTGTACATTACTGTCATTTCAATGGTAAATTCCATTTGATTCCTAATCAATACCATTTCTTTTGTTAGCTTTAATCTAGGTACCTTGATATAGTACACTATTTTATGTAACACTGTAACATAATAGTATTTCTTTTCATCTTATACTGTATAGTAAGCAATTATGACCCAGATCTTTCATCCATAATCTTTTGTCTGTTCATTTGTCTTAATAAATAACTTACCTTTTATATGTGATTTCCCATCATTAAAACCTGTGGGACAAAGTTGCAAAACTTAAACCATTCATAGTCTGAGGATAAGATAAGATCCAGCCTCCCCTAGACTTCTCCCTCTGAGAAGAGGTTTAGAAAGCAAGGGGGTATCCTTGGCCTCTCATGGCTCAGTGGCAGTTTATTATTAAATTTTGTCCAAAGCTCCCACTTTGCCCGTGACATGCTCCTTTATAAAACAGGCCTTTTCCATGACTGGCCCAGAGTGTTTCTTTCCATGTTTCCTACATTACCATTAGGTTGTTCCCAGAGCAAGAAAAATAGGCAGATAGAACAGTCAAAAGAAGGAAGTCTCAAGAGTAGGAGTTTGGGAAAAAATGTAACAAAAGCAGAAGTTGAGCTGCCAAATAATTGTATGCAAAGTGAGAAACGCTGAAACCGGCATCTGACACAAGCACAAATATGGTAAAATGACCTTAGTGGATGAATCTGAGAGAAGCTAATCCCATATAATTCCAGTATTTCCACTAATGCAAGCAGTCCTGATAAGGAGATAATGTAATTAACAGCTATTATTAATTTCATGCCTTATTTTTATTTTGTCTAAATACTTTTTATTAGTAGTTTCTTACTTACTGCACAAAATCCTCTTTTCTTGGCTCTCAGAGGCCTGGATTTTTCACTTTGGTTTCCCCTAATCTTTCTAATTACTTTTTCACCATCCTTAGTTTTATTTTAGAAATACTCAGCTGTGGCCATTTTAACTTTTTTACTTTTTTATTCTATGTTTTCTGATACCAATTTATTTTTTCTATTCTTTCTCTCCAGTCACTTTTTCTGCTTTGTCCTAGCCTTTCTTCAGCCTGTGGCTTAGAACCCTTTTTCCCCTATTCCTTTTAATTTTCGAAAATATTCAGGAATGAGCTAGAATGCCTTTAGAAAAGGATTTAGCAGTAGAGATGAAAGAATAAGGTGTGAAAATTGGTGCAGACCTCTAAAGTTAGACAGTTTCCCTAAAACCAAGCTACAAAAGTATGTCTTGGCATTCCCTGTGCTGCATTAAAAAAAAAAAAAAAAGTAAAATGTCCTATGTTCCTGTATAATAGGAACATTTTATGTTGCTATTTATGTGTAGATCCTTAAGAACTGAGAGCAGAAACCTCCCCTAGCCAGTAGGAGAGTATGAATAAAAAGAAGTTATGTGAAAATGTCTGTATCCCTGGGGTTTTTTTCCACTGCTCCTGAGACAGAGGGACATCCAGACTCCTTACAATAAGTAAATATTGTATCTGAAGTTGTTTTATCTCCTCTTATGGGCTCATATGCCTTAGCGTGTAGCCAAGATAAGTAAAACAGTTATCTAAGTTTCAAGAGTGTAATTCAGGCAGCTGTGACTTAAGGTAAACACACATAATACAAATTTGAGCTGGAAAGTGAATCAAGCATACAAGTGAAGGCTAATGGGAGTGGCCTTTACACTCAAACATCTCAGAGGCATTTTTGAGGAGCTAGTAGCCCTGTCAAAAACGTAGTCACTGCTCTCTGTGAGTTTTTAAGTCAGACTCAGAATAGTCAAATACAAAGAAAAAGTCAAATGCACAGAAAAAGGCTGCGTATTTGTGTAAAATGAAAATGTTTATTCTTTACATATGGCTTTGTATGAAAAAGAATCCTGGTATTTGAGAATTCTTTGACCTAGGAGACAAAAGCAGAGAAAAATTCTGTGGTCATATATCAATAATGAACTTGCTTCTTTGTCTTTGACAGAAGTTGCCTCTGTGTTAAACTTTGGAGTTGGTTCCATCAGCAGGGTGGAAGTTGTTGGCAGGCGATGCATCCGCAGAACTATTACCTGAGAGAGGATGTGAACAACGGATGCAGCAGGAAGACAAAGTACATGACCGTGCACTAGATTATAGAGCATGAGATCTGACTTCTGGGGTGACAGAAAATATCACTGGATGGGAACACACATGGATCAAGACTTCAGTGCACTGCTGGAGAACCACTACATTCCAGGAAGATGCTTTTCTTGGGAAAGAACTTGCAGATAGCATCAAATAATGCATCCCCATTAGGATACATTGTCTGTCTTTACATTATTGTAAACTTCTGATTACAGGTATCAGACAAAGATGTAAGCCTAACTTAAAATTGCTAAATAGAAATTCCTTGTCATATATAAATAGTTGATTAAATTGAGTTTGTTATATAATTTTCCATTTTCAAAGACAGTGCAGTAAAATAACTAAAGAAGAATCAACTGTAAATTCAGATAACAAGCATCATCTAACATTGTATTAACCATAACTAAAATATAAGGAAGAAGGAATATATGGGTAACAAAAATTATAGTACATAGTCTAGATACCTGAATCAATTGAAAATAAGTTCAGAGAAAAAATACCTGTAGTAATTAATTTACACTCTTATGGTCAAGTTAGATAAAGTTATCAGGTAGGCTAAAACAGTGCCAGTGAGACTTACAAGGTGCTTAAGATGATGTAAAATAATGTCAGGGTCAATGGTATCTGGAGAAGATGCTAAATTGAGTAAAATGAGCCATGAAAGGACACTGTTAACAGCCTGAAGATGAAGAACATTACAAATGTTTTCAAGGGCAATGTTGACAGAGCCTTCCCATTTTAAATTAGCACTATTGTCAGGAGATAGTAGCCATGGAAGTGAATCTCTGTGCTGAGATTTTTTTTACTTTGAGCACCTCTGCAGGAAGAATAATCAGTTCTCCTTACGGCTAAGTCTTGAAATTATTAAATTGTTTATAACACTTAAATTTCAAAAGTGAATGTGCCTGTAACTATATTCTATAAGGCATTACCCCCACTGATAGGAAAATAAAAATTAACACATTACAAAGTAAAGATAGATACAATAGAGATAAAAAACTGTTGCATCACATAGTAGAAACACAGGAAAACCTTATTCCATACTTGGAATAGCTTAAAATAAATATTATTGAGTGTGTTTTCAAGGGGAAAAAAAAGATTTACATTAGAAATGTAAAAGATGTAATAGAAAATAAATTGTTTAGCACTGCTAACAGCTTTTTCTGAACAGTAAAAAACTTATATATGTTACAATCTATGTTCTCACAGAGAAGGAAATATTACAATCTGGTGTGTAGGTTATACTTGTCACTGTTTACAGCAACATGAATTATGTTTTCACAAACCCCACAATAACTACCAATGTTCTTACACAGTAGTTGGCAAGAATTTCCTTGGTTTCAATTGATTTAGACACTAAAAAGCATTAGTGACTTTGAAAATCCTTATAATTTTCCTTATTTGGAAAATTGAAAATAAATATCTAGGAAAAATATCATCCAGAACTCAATCCACACACATAAGTCAAAAAAACCTCAGTCTTTTCTTAGTTACATATTCTCACTTCCAGTGTTTTGAAGAAAGTGTGCGGTTGAATTTATTCTTAAATAGAGCAAATTACAGTTCCTTGAAAGAATTATTTAATATTGGTGTCATAGTAACAAGATCATAGGCAAAACACCCGAAAAAATTAGAAAATATCGTGTGAGACAGTCAATAGTAGTAGAACAAAAGTAGATAATTTAAGGATTCATACACAGTAATCTGAAAATAAAAAGGGGGCTGGGGAATGGGGAATTTGTGGTAATTTTTAAAGGTTTTATCTACCTTTCTTCCTCTGCATGTTTTTTCCCTGCTCCTGTGTGGACTGTCCACAAACCACTGTTTTTCCAGCGTATATCCCCCTGCTCCAGTCTGGAGTGATCCACAGGCTGCATTGTAAATATCTGCTGCTCTGTGCTCCTCTCCATGGGCTGCAGAGGCCATACCTACTCCACAGAAGTCCCACAGAGAAATTCCTCCTTCTCCTTTTGTGTATAGGTAGGGATACAATCACAATGTTTGTGTTCTTTTTTATACTGTTATTTCACACTCATATGCCAAATTTGGGCTTTTTTTCTCCATAGCCTACTTATTTGGTATAAAGATAATATGCATATAAGCCCAAAGCAAGAAGCATGGAGATTGAAATGAAGAAAATAAAAATCTTCTCTTTATAATTCTGTTAACAGACATGAGGGGACCCTGAGGAAGACAAGGACATTTGGTTCCTTCTCCTGTGGTATCTATAAACAATGGAAATAAAAATAATAATACTTGAGATTTTGTGTAAATAGCTATTTGTCATAATAATAGATTTATATTATATTATACACTTTCCACACATAAGTGCTTTATACAAATCATACCTTGGGACATGGTAAATATGCTTTTTAGCAATGTTGGCTTTCATTAATGATGACAGGGTTCACAGGACACTCATACTTTATTTAGACAGTAACAGTGTTTAATGCAGTTATCACTGAATTCTCAGTCTTACAAACCTTTATTCAAGTACCTGATTTTAGTAGTAAAAAGCAGGTTTTTATATCAAACTGGCCACACAACAAGGCCTGCCATACCAATTTTACTATACAATAAATAAAAATCAGTACAGAATACATATGGTAAATTTCTGGACTTTTTCTGTATCTTCAACAAATAACTGTGACATTAGAACAAGTGTAAGTATTTTCCCAGTGGCAGTGTTCTTTGTGGGGAAACTTTACAATATTTTTTACTTAGTAAATATTAAATTATTGGAATTTTATTATTTTATTATCTCCCATTCTTTAACGTCAGAATAATTTTAGAGATTGTCATGCTTTTTGTTCTGTTTAATTAAACTACATCTCTGCTGATATCCTCAGTTTCTAGCAGAAAGCCAAGAGACTAAGAAAACATCTGGATTTATAATAGAAATGTTGACAAATCATTAAATACAAAGACATGTTGGGAATCTCTCTTTTTCTTTCAGACTTTCTCAGTAATAATTTGTCCTTTACCAAGGAGTTTTACTATAAGAAATAAATCTGAAATGTGTTCATTTTGATTTCAATAGAGAATTTGATATCAAGACTGCAAAGGAAGCAAATTAAACCAAAAGATAAAATCACATGATGGCAACTGGTTTTCTGTTCTTTCTACTTTTATTACACATATTGAGATCTGAAATACCTTTGGAGGCAGAAATGTATTATCCAAACTCTTCATGAAGAGCCAGTAATACTATCTAATTCTATCTAATACTAGAACAGAATGATTAGAAGTCAGAAGGGTCTGAAAATTTTTGTTATTTCATAGTGATCATGGTGTCTTCTACTATCCCTTTTTTGATAATTTTTGAGTATAATTTGGAACACTGGTTCATAAAGCAATGATTTGACTCACTTTGTGCTGTGGTTACCCTTGTGGTCTGCCAGCCCAATAGTCCATCCCCACTCCAGGTCTGTGCTGCCCTTTCCCATTCATGACAATTATTTCCAGATAAAGCTCAAGCTGGAGTTCCTGACTGTGTCCATGCTAAATGCACAAAGCACAGAATTTTCCTGTGTACCTGTATGGAGACCACAAGATAAAACAAAAAATAGTTAAGTAGTAGGAATAGTATGTCAACACTGTACCAATAATTTAATTAATTCTACTGCATGTTTAAAAGGAAGCCTTGAAAACCATGCTAGTGTGCAATTTGAAGGCATCATCCCTGTGACTGGAAAATAGGTTTTTATGATTTTTTGCTTAGTGAATAGAATTTCACTGGCCTAAGAGACCATCATCTCATTCATGTGAAGAATGGTTTGAAAAAAACAATGTATTTACCAAATGAGTTTTTCTTCCTGCATAATGATGACAACAGGACTGTAATTTTACAGACATGGGAGCTGCATTACAGCTTAAACCTTTCTTGTAAACATGCCTATCCTTACCATGGTTCATCTTAAATGTAGTAATTTTTTAAAATCCAAACTCCTTAAATTTAACAATAAGTTAAAGTCTTCCATATTGATTTATTTATTTGTAATGTATTAGATACAAAAAAAAAAAATCCTGGGAAGAAAAAGAACTCCTATGCTTCCCAATATCAACAAGTTAAAAAAAAAATTGAAATATCAGAAATTGAACAATTCTTATATTCTTACTATTTGATATTTTCAATATTATTTTGTAATGTAATGTATCTCAATGACAAAATTAAAACATTTCTGAAAAGCAAAAATTATAGTAATGAGTTATCAGAATATTTTTAAATTATTTCTTTTGTTTTAACATACTTTGTCATGTGCAGTGTAAACTTCACCTGATTTATATGTATTAGTGGCCATTGTTGGCATTACTCTTTAATTAATCTTGGTTCTATCCTTAAAATACATTAGAAATTAAAGATTCCCTGTGATTCTTTAATGAAGATTTGATTTTTATTATATTCAATCAGTATTATACATTATTTCAATTATATATATTAAATTATATGTAATTATATTATATTATATAAAATAATTTATATTTACTTACTATGTAAATTAGATCTGAATTACTCTGTTTATTAATAACATATCTGGATATGCAAAATAAATGTCATTTAAATTTCATTAAACATGCTTGCAGTTTTGAGCTTTTACAGAAATGCATATTTAATTATGTCACAAATTAACAGATTGCTTTACTTTGTACAACAATGCTTCTTGTTAGCTGATTTAAACATTTACAAATGTGGTACAGATGTGGACACTTTTCTTCTCTCACGACTAATAGGAGAAAAAATCTATGAAGTTAATTTTAATTTCAAAATGCAAATTAGGCTACACTGATTTCCCCATTGAATTGCAATCTGTAATCATATTAAATTTACACCATGTTCCTTCATGCTTTTCTGAACTGTATTTTCTGATGCAAATTTGTTTCTGGTGTGTGAATCAACAGTTTCTAACATTTCTAATTATTTTGATTTTTAATAATCAAATATTTAGGATTTAATTTTTTCAGACCTTCAGAACATTTGAGTTGCATTTCAAGAATTGAAAATGAGGACAGATTAGATGTCATTGATGCAATATTTACAATTCAAAATGAATAGTTAACAAATGTAATCTTCTGTTTGCTTATTGCAATAAGGAAAGGTAAGGGAAAAGTAAGTATTCCTATTTCTATTGCATTTTCTTTTTAAAAATCTGAACTCAGTTGATAAACTTAAATTAAGCACATCTCCTGGTTATGTTCCCATTTTCAAAAACCAAAAGAGATGCTCAGAGAGGTTAAGAAATGTGTTTAATGCTCTAAGGGCAACTAGTGGCAGAACTGGCAATAAAATGCCCAAGTTCTTTAATTGTTAGGTCACACAAATATTTGGCTGAAACAGAAAAACTTCCCTCTGGTATATGCAGACAAGACTTCACTTTACATATTTGAATCTGTTACAGAAATAAACTTAAATATTTTGTATATTTTTCTTTAACCTCTATTCTGTCTGTAATGGGGAAGATCTTCATCCCGCAAAGATTTTCACAAAGTTTTACACAGCAAAAGTACTGCAGAGAAGTAATTGGAAAAGCTCACAAAGAATAAAGCTCAGCATATGTAAATTTTTTTAAACAAAGCCATCGTTTCAATACCCAAATCTTCTGTGTGCTGAAAATTATTTCTTTGTTGCTTTTTATAAACATATTTTCAGAAAGTATCTATATTATAGTGAAATAATAATTTATATTTAATTAATTTCATTTAATTAGAAACTGAAATGAGGTATCTGGTATATATATCTGCCTTAAATCAAATGAGTTCACCGTGATAAGTACTATTATGCCACAAAATTAATGAAGGCAGATTTAGAGGACAGAATGAAATTCTGGTGAATTTTTTTTTTCCCCTTTCAAAGTAAATGGAAGAAGACTTACAAAGCCTTTATATCTCCATTACTAATATTAGTGTAGAACTGATAAGAATTATTCAGCTACCATTATGGAGCAGGGAAGTGGCAGATAAAGCAGCTTTTCTCCTATCTCACAAAGTATGTTCCAGTCCTCAAATCCTCCCCTTTCTAAAAACTCTGCTGTTCCCTGATGTATATATGTGATTCTGCATAGATAAAGGAAAGTTCAGTCAGGGCATGTCTGCCTAAAGCTCACTGAGTGTCAAGCCTGCCTTCAGTCTGCCTATGTTTCCAGCTTAGTTGACCCTGGTGATTCCCCCACTTCAGCTAAAAGTTAATTATGTCACCCAGGCATGATCAGACCTACTTGTTCTGAGGAGATGGACCCCTGCCTCTTGAAGAGAACAGCGCTGAAACTCTGGGCAGGCACCTATTTTGAGGACTGTATTTTGGAAAAATAGTCTCATGGTAAAAGTCTGCAATGTAGGAAAACCTAAGTTTTCCCTCTAAGTTTGAGAGTGAAGAGACAGCAGAATGGTGACCTGGAAGCACCAACAGCACTCTCCTGAATGCAATTTACATTAGATGAACAGTGAATTAAAGAAAAGCATCTTCAGGAGTCATGATTTATCTGTGTACTAGTTCTGTCTTTTATTTTCGGGGTTTTTTTTTTTCCCACTCCATTATATTTGGTTACAGCAAGGCTTTGATTCAGTGTCAGATAAAAAACCAGCCCAGAATAGAATTTTTCAGTTTCCAGGAGAAAGCTTCAAAGAACTAGATCATTATGTGCAAGGCGTGCAATCCTGCCTTTATGCTGTTTTATTACATCGCTCTCTTTGGTGTCCCTCTTCAGAACAGAACTGATTCCCTACATACCCACATGACCATTCTGACATATCTGTGTTCTCAGCAGTCAATGCAGATTGGATGACAAAGGAACAATTATTCTCTGCTTTTAGATGTACCTTCTTCCTTCCTTGGACTTTACAGGGGATTTTTCAAAGTAGATTGAATCCCCACCATTTGGGAACACATCTAGCATTTTAGTGAGATGTTACACTTTAGTCAGTAATCATGAGCAATGATTACTTTCACTAGTCATGTAAAATTGGATTCCAAGACTTCTTCAAGTCACAGAAATATAGATCTTATACTGTGTTTACAGCAGAAGATATACAGGTTTAACTCAAATTAGATTTTAAATAGAATCTTGCAGTAATTACAGCAGGAAAAATTGCTGCTGCACTTAAGTGCTTAAATATTGCTGTATTTAAGGAACTGAAGAGTAATTGGGAGATCTGTACACAGACAGAAGAGAATCAGAACTATTGGAGTAGTTTTTTTAAAATCTTTAGTTTTCACATTATTAAAATAAGTAAAACAAAACTTCAAAGTTTTGCCCAATTAATTGTTTGAAATTAGTGTCATTTTAGAATTATTTCTCCTAATATTTACTTTTGCCTGTTCCTCTATGATTTTGGCTACTGTTTTAGCTATTAATTTTAACACACTGAGCACTCTTGGTGGAAAACTCCTATGTGAAAATAATCTAAATGTCAATAACCTGTATTTCTATCTCAATATCTGTTTTGTGTGGTTAACATTGTTATGAATTTTAACTGCCAGGTGACAACATGCTCAGAAGTCGTTGCTGTCCTTTTCAAATTGGAGATTTACCATAATAAGGCTTTGCTTAACATCTTTCTCTTTCATTTTTGTTCTTGTCTCTTCTATTGTCATTAGGGAAATGTCAGATTAGAAAAAAACCAAACCAAAACAAAACAAATGTATGCATCTTAAAAAGTGTGAAATTATTCCATCTAAAAATTCTGTAAGATAACTTTGAAGGAAATCAGGGCAGTTTATTTAGATTTTAGCATCTTAATACTTTCACATTTAACAATCAAACTGGATAAAGCTTCTAAGAAATTAAAGGAGCCATGACTTAATATTAATACAGCTTTAATTCTACACCTAAAAGTACCTTTCAAAAAAAAATACATTTTCCACTAGTTGGAAAAGGTGTTGTGGCACAGCACATTATTAAGCAGCCTTTCAGATCCCAATACTGCTAATTTGTTACAGATGTTACTTTTGAAATGCATAATGTCAGAGATTATTTTTAAATAATAATAATAATTATTATTATTACTATTTTCCAAAATATGAAGCTATTGTTTCTGCGAATTTTTCATTAGTTACTTTCTGTTTTACTTTGTGTATGGTATGCTGTTTTACCTATTTCTTAAAGGTGAGCTCTGAAAGATGTTCCACATACAGAAGATGCTGGTCGCAGCCTGCTGCAATCCAGGAGAGGTCAAAGGCTTTCCCTGAGGAGCACCGTTTATAGGGTCACAAGACAATTGGCTTCAGTCATCCGTCAATTTCCAGCCTGGCTGTAATCCAAGATGGTAATTGCTGGAATTTTTCAAAAGGCTAGTAACAATAATACTGTTCCACTCTGGCTATGACTCAGTAAAGCAATGTTCCCAGGCTAACAGGGGATGACTGATTCTGTCTCATCTCCTTCCTTGGTTAGGCAGAAGGAGTTCCTGATACAGACAGTGTTTCTGATAATCTCAAGGGGAAGAGCATCACTGGAAGCCATTTATCAAGGCCCAGCCTAACAAGAATTTCTGACTCTGTAGAGCAGTCTGTGTTGGGGGAGGTGGGGATGCACCACCAGAGTGCTTTAAAATACACTTTTTTGGACAGGATACCAACATAATTATATTCCATTGGGAACTGATAATCAGAATCGACACAACTCAAATGCCCTCTGTAGAATAAAAGACATTTACTGTTTTCACTTCTGAAATTAATCTCCCTCAGCATTAGACCCATAATGGTACATGCCCTTAATCTCTGACACAGAACCTCTCCACAGACTTATCACTTGCAAGTGTTAGATGAGAGCAGGATGAGAATAGATTTCCTTAAAAGGATGGCATAGCCATCATGTCTTCTGGATATGAGCATATCAGTTCTGCAAGGACAAAGCTGTGATCTAATAATGGCATTAGAAGGAATCAGGGAAGAAAACTCATTTATAAAATATTGCTCAAAATGGGTAAACCAAAGGGGAAGCTGTAGGACATAGATCTTTGGCTTTGTCACTTCATTTGTAAAAGTCACACAACAAGCATAGGAGAAATCTGTGTGCCTGTGAATTACCAATTTAGGTAATTACTCTTATACAGGTCCCAAAACCAATGGCATAAGGAACAAGGAGAGAGTGTAAACCAGGAGCTGAAAGCAGTTGAATCCAATTATTCTACAGAAGTGGGATATAAAATGATCCTTAGCTGACCCCTCAAAAGAATATAAATAATATTAAATGTATATTTAGGTGGAGGGGATGGGAGCTTTGTTTATTTGTTTTTATGGTCTGTTTGTTTTTTGGTTTTTTTTTTAATCAAATTCTGCCCTCATTACTGCTCTAGCACATAGAGCACATTTGTTGCAAGTAGTTTGGTCCAAAGATTAGGACATTATTTTTCATTTACATGCATAGATTCACAGCTAATTGGAAGTGGTCACTCACTGCTTCTCCAGTACAATTGCAAGTTTTACAACCACACCAGGAATAACATTGTCCAATATTATTGGGTGTCCAAGCTATGTCCTTCATTTCCTTTCAGACATTTCTTTCCACTCCTTAGTGTTTTTCTCTTCATTCACATGAGCAAGAGCTCAGTTATCTCATGGAACCAGTCCTGGAATATAGAATCATTTGTTTTCAAATGGCCTTCTGCTGTTCAGTGATCTGTGTGAAACTAACCAGTAGCTGAAATTCAATTCCTGCAGCACAATTGCTTCACAAAAAGTGCAACTATCATCAATTTTATTAGAGGGATTAGGCAAACCCTTAGAGACAGGGTTAACACTGAGAAATTTATCTGTCAAGCACCTTGCAATATTATTTCCTCTTTGTGTTATTCTGTAAATACATGGAGTCACGAATGCTGCCAACTTGTCAAACTACAAAAGCACTGCAATAGCTTTCTAATTATTACATATCTAATATTAATTATCAGGTAGCCCCTAATCAACATTTCCATGCAAGGAACTGAGAGAAAACATAGAATGCCACATAGCTCACTTTTTTTTTTTTTTTGTTACTAGAATTACTTTTAGTAGAATGACAATTTTTTGGGACACCAGCTCTTCCTAACCCAGGTCCCTCCTTCTGTGCCAGAGATGTCCTCAGGAGAAATGCAACTGCTCCATCCCTTGTTGGCACTTCAACAGGCTGTTTCAACAGGCTGTTCCTCAGGCAGGAGGTTTGCAGCTTCCACCATGACACCGTGCCCTGCCACTGGAGTGGCCCAACCATCTAGTCAGTGGGGCTTTTTGATACCATTGTCCAAAGTTCTTCTCCACACATTTGGCTGCCGAGCAATGTGCTTCTCTGGGAGAGTCTGAAGCCTTCTATAGCTCCGTGCCATATCCATCAGCTGCATGTGGATTCCTTGGATACCTTAGATATTTAGAATATCATTCAAAAGAACAATTTTTAAGTAGATAGCCTCTTATCTTATCTGACTCCTCATTTTAATTTGAAGATTTTTAAAGAGTGTTTTTTATTTGGTGCTTTCTTTTGTTATGTCTCTGCTTTTATGTTAAAATGAGATTTTTGCTGTGGTGTTCAACTTGTTTTTGTTCCTAACATGAAGCAAAAGTCCTTGAAGGCCTAGATAAGAAGGTATGGATCATGTCCTGGTATTATAATGCCAACTATTCCAGCAATAATCCTTGTCTTTACATTTTTCTTTACACTTAGTTTTTAATTGGTCCACACAACTCCTGAAGGCTTATATTACCTAATATAAAAATGTATTAACAGTTCAAAGTATATTTGCTTTCAGTGATGAGGTATGCATATTGAAGGCAGTTTATCTTATATATGCTTAAAGATTTGTAGATTTTTGTTGATAGGTTGCAGAGCATAAAACATGCAATGAAAAATTACTACAACATGACTTTTGAACTATTCTGTCAAAACACTTTATCACTCAGCTACTGGGACTAGCTTTGCTGCAGTGAATGAGTGCCTCTTTTCTTGCTTCTCCGTCGTAAAGTCTCTTGATGTGAAAGGGTGAATGTTGCCACTCTAGTCATCACCAAAGAAAGGATAGAAAACCTAATATACAGGGTGAGACACATCAGGGTGACAAGTGCTATTTCAGCATCATTAAAAGGAAGTAATTTTCAGTTGAAGTGCAGGATAGAACAACTCAATAACTGGATAGCACAAGATAGCTTGAGAGCACATGCATTTGACTTGTGTTCTTGCAATTTCTGACCTTAGTAGTGGTGTTTGATAGACACAAAATCATCTAGATATCGTTCATTACCTGTCTATCTGGCATGAGCTGGGGAGAGGGGGTGTTATTATTTTTTTCATGATTGACAGGCAGACATTATTTTTCATGCTTCTGTGAATCAAAATGAAAGTCAGATATTGGAAGCTACATTGTCCATGGCCTATTTATTTTAAATTATTTTCCCAGTTATGCTACTGCAAACTAAACAGTGTTACACTATTGAATTTAAAGTAATTTGGGTTTTGTAGCATGATTACAAAAAAGTACACGAGTTAATAGAGTTGGAAAAATACAGCAGGAGTGTTACAAGGTCTTCTGAGAAAAATATCTGCATTCTGTGATTCCAGTATTTAGGAACTTTGAAGAACCCAGGAATAATGTAATAACTTTTCTCTGTGCAGAAATCTTGGAGATCCAAATCTATAATAACTTTCTTTGTGAAATTCTGATTGAAGTCAACGTAGTTTTGAACCCTTATCAAAAGCAAGATTAAGCTTCATTGCTTCTCAATGTTTTCTTTCTATAATAAATTATTTTTAATTTATTTAACAGGAGTACTGAAAATACTGAATTTAGACATTACAAGGAAAAGACAAGTTAAAATGTTTTGTTCCTGCAAAGGTTTGGTAAATGCAAATATTACATCTGAGTATCAGGATCCTTATCTAAATGTCTAGAAATAGTCAGAAGAGTTATTCAGAACACTTCCTACAAACTGAAGCATTGTGACTACGATGGGGTGAGGGCTTTAGGGAGCACACCTTGACACCACTTGGTAACAAGGACTCATGTCCTAGGATTTACACCTGTCAGAGAAGAAAAACACTCCCAATGTCAGCAAAGCAGATATTTCAAACACAGTTTTTTCCATTTACAAGGAATGTGATAAAAATGATGGAAATGCTACTCAACACCCGTATCGTTTCCTCATTTCTCTTTCATAGAAGGCAGTGTTTTAGAAAGCTGCTGCTTCCAATATCGTTGCACTCTATTATGTGACATCAACAGGACATATGCTCGTGATAACTTGTGCAGTAACCTAGAAAGACCATATATTGAGACTTTTTGTGGAAAGTCTATAACTAAAATGCTTCATGAATTGATTAACATTGTTTCCTATCACCCTATAAATTGATTAGGCTACAGTATTTGTTCCTTGTTTACTGTGGTGCACAAAGCAACTTCTATTTAGGAGTAATCTTTTTTTTTCTCTCTTTTCTGGGAGGAGGGATTTTTTAACTGATTTTTTAAAGATTCATAGGAAGGCTAAGTGTACACCTGTAAAACAAAAAGGACACACACACATGGACCTTAGCAATGATACATAATTGTCCACACTCTTGATTATTAGCAGAGGCCATGTCATACTTTTAACCCATGCAGACTGGCATATTCTAGATTAAGACAGGGGCAAGTTTGGGGTTATCTGTTAGATCTAATGCTTATAAATATTTAAATTCTCTTCCTTTTTTGGGGAGGGGAAAAAAAGATGTGTGCAAGATGCATGCATGTGACTTGAATGGATATGGGCTTACCATGCCATTTGGCCCCATAGTAAAAGATCATTTCCTAGATCATTTAACTAGAATAAATTTAAATTTTGAGTACCACATTATACATTATGAAATCATTTGTATTCATCTTAAAAGCAAAGAGAGTTGTGACATAATCTCTGATAAATTTCTATTCAAAATCAGTTGTAATGAAAGACAGTAAGCAGAAAGATCCAAACTGCACCAGTGTTATTATTCCTGAAAATAAGCTATTAAGTCATTTTGTCTCTTTGTTCTCTTAGGAGTTTGTTTGCAAACAGATGCTTATTGCTATGAATGTATTCACAACACATTTATTGAAGAGCTGAAATTCACAATACACTTAATGCACACAATATATTTACTGAGCAGGTAAAACAAAGTACAATTTATGTCATGATTAGCATGGCATATATTAGCACATATGACTCCTGATTTGTGTTAAAGATAGTCAAGTATACACTACAATGAAAAGAGTATCTGAATTACAGATTAATGTCTTTGTAGCAATGGTTTACTGCCTTTCTACCTTAACAAAATGCTGATACAAATTCAAATGCATTGATGTGTGTTATGGGGTGTTCTATGAAAGCCACGTCCTTCTGCCCTCTAGTTAAACCTGTGATCCTGTTTCCAGTTTATAATGATGAATTTGAGGTATCACTGCTTTCAGAATCTAGGGGAGGATTTAAAATTTTAGTAGAAGAAATAAACTTAAAGAAATTTTCTGAATATATGCCTTTGTGATAATCACTTTATGCTCTAATTGTTGTTAAACTTGAAGCTAAAAAGTGCTGATTGAACTTAAAAAAGGGGATTGAACATGAAAGGATGACAGTTTCTTATTTTTACTTCATAGAAGTGATATTTGATGCCTCATTCTGTAAGGAGCTATGCTTGTACATCTTCAGTTAAAATGTTGCTGACCATTTAAAAAAGTACTTTCTGAGTCAGCTTTATTAATTTCAATCTGCTAATTGGTGTGAGTCTATAAAAAGATATGGACTTTTTCACACCACAGTTTAGCCAAAGCACATTCTTAGTAAATCTATTTATGTTGTATTTCCTTGTAATGAAAACACTGAAAAAAAAAAAAAAGGGATAAAACCTAATATATTTTGGGTTATTTGCTATCAAATTCTGTATGATTTGATACCAAGACTGTATTTTTCACAAATTTTATGGATACATTTAGAAAGCAGAGTAAAAGTAAAATGCCTATTACTAATATAATAGCAGAGGAATGCTTATTCCTGTTGTAAACAGAATGCTCTTTCACAAACCATTGCTTGCCTAGCAAATAAAATTACCCCTGTGTTACTTTCTCAATATTTCAAATAATTTTCTAGGATGGGTTTACTAAGTAGGAAAGTTTACAGCAAGGAATACCCAGACACTCTATACAGGAAGAGAATCACTGTTTTCAGGGCCTGTATTTCCTCAAATCATTTGCATTTAAGCTGATGAGCAAGTTCAGCAGGGATTTAGGACCAAAGGGATTAAATACTACTGGTAATATTCTTACTTAACTTTTTGTTTACTTTTCTACAAGGTTTGTTAAGAAGCCCGAGTCTGCACTAATCCTTCAGTATCTACTTTGGACAATACTTGACAGGGAAAGGATAAATATGAACTTAATAACTGGTGTCACTGGTACCCTCCCATGGATAACAGTCTGTTGCTTCTCTTCTACACTGTAGGGAAAATTGCTGAAAACTGGAGTCCATACTAAGGAAGTTAAATGTTTTATATCCTGCATCTGTTTTCTTGGTTTAGACACCAAATTATTCTGGCTATTTGCCTAGTTTGGTAAGATTTGTAAATTAATGTATTTTCAATAAGACTGCAGCAAATTTGAGAAGGATTGGAGATTTTGACAGAAAAAACTAAAAATAAAAAATAATTTAGCAAGTCTTTGCAAAATATGAGCTATGCTACTATCTGTATCCAGGAAGAATTTTTATCATCCTTACACATACTATTTTCAAAACAAACTCTTCACTTTGTTTCCCTACATAGCATTTTCGTCATATGTAAAAAAGTACACAGAAAAGGCAAACGCTTTTTTCCTTCAATAGAAAAATGTACATGTCATTTTATTAGTTGTGAGATTTTTTTGCCAATTAAAAAATTTTGCAAGTAGATATTACACAATAAAAGTGAGGCAGCAGATAAAATGAGGACTTCAAAAAAGAGATGGTGGGACAGAATGTAGTGAAGAAGGTTGGTCTTCTACAGAAAACAGGAGTAGTAACAATTTTGAGATCTATTATATTTTACACTGAACTATGAATTAGAGAAACTATCACTCTACTCAAGGAAAACCCATGAGATCCAAGGAGGTGCCATGGCTGAATAAAGTGTGAAGCATAAACCCATATATGTCTCTCCAGGATGGGCAATTCAGGAAACAAATGCTACCACAGAGGTTGCATAAATATTAGTAAGTTATATATTAGAGGAAAAAAACCTGTGGATTCAGAATAATTGGGCATGATTCTGCATGAGAAAGACATGAGAATTTCTATAAAGATCTCAAGCCTTGTCAAGTCTTTATAAAACTACATCAAGCAACAGAGTGTAGAATCAAAAGGAATTTAGAGAATTCCCAATTCAGTTATTTTCCTGCAGACAGGATGCCATATGGCCAATTCCATAATATAACCTACTTCATTTTTAAAGCTGTTAACTTTCCCAATTTTTGCCCTTCCAACACTGTGTTTGAAAGGCTTTTCTAAAAACTTATTCCTTTTACTATTATAGATCCCTTTTTATTATCTTACTCTTAACATTTGTTATCATGTTGAGTTGACTGGGTGAATTTATATGCAAATTTTTCAGAAATGAAATTGCGATAGATAAATGTTATAAAACCGTCATCAATTTCAGAGTTAATGTAACACGTTTGAGGTAGGAGAGCAAGGAGGTGATAGGAAGCAGGGTGTCAACTGCCGGTTGGTTTCTCTTGTGGAGAAAGCCCAAGAACTTGGCCTGGGCTTACATGATGGTGGCTTAAGGTGCCTTTGGCAGCTTAAGCTAAAATTCTCATTTTTATAAAAAGAATAAATAGGTGAAACAAAAGGTACAGAGAGGAAGTGGCTTCACACATGAACACCTGACACTGCATCAATGGCTCAGTATGAGGCAGATCCCTTGTACCTATGAGACAAGCCCCCAGGGCAACACCTGCACAAACATTTATAAAAATAATCATAGACCCTCACCTGTGCATCATGAGTTACACAGCAACTCACAAGGCTGTTGACAGCTGTATTTAATCTGGCAGAGTATCAAAAAATCCAATGTTCATCCATTTGTGGATTCCACAAGTAGTGGATAGGTGTCCTTGTTAGAGCAATACTCCTACCCCTTCTTTCTAAGAAAACTGAAAGAATGTTCATGGCTAATCACATATTCTATCCATAGATCCCTTGTATGGAATAAATTTGTTAGTTGTTTTAGGAATTCAAATAGATGAGTCTATGATGCTGCTCACACTTTTTTTTTTTTTTTTCCTAGTCCAAGTAAAATATTAAACAAAATTATTTAATACTTACAATAACTTCAGGCCTTAGTTGGATACTATGAGGAACATTAAGATTATGGTGATGGGAGGGGAGAGCTGGTCCAAACAAAGCTCTGCCAATGGTATGAACCTGTGATCTAAATCAATGATTCCATTTTCCTTTTTGTTTCTCCTCTGGATTTTTATATATTATTCCTTAATTTTTGGCATGTGTACCTCCAATTAAAATTCATTGCTCTGTTTAATTAATACTGGAGTTCATCTTTGGAAAATATTCACTCTTTAATTACTTTTACTTAGTCGCCTCTTATAAGCATCCCCTCATTTGCAAATAAACATGAAAACTGCATCCTCAGTATGTCTGCTGTGCTCTCAGCAACTGAACAAACCTTTTTATCTTTTTGCACAAACCTCCCCATTATCTGTGCATTACAATTATGAAAAATGAACACACAAACAGGTGTCTGTACTTTCAGAAAGCAAAAAACAAAACCATAAAAACCCAGAAACACTATTCACCAGTATTCTCTAATGAGGATTTAAGTTCCCATTTTTAATGGGACAAGAGATGCATACTAAGCTGAAATGTGTGATAAATAGGTAGCAACTTACTCTTTTAATCTGAGAAAAATTCATTATACATTTTAAAGGACAACAAAATCTCTCATATGATCCATAAAAGGTTACTTTTAATTTATTCAGTAGGATGTCATGGTTAATAAAAACAAAATTATTTTTCAATATCCTACAACTTTGAGATGTGCTTAAAGCCTTCATACAGATATTCACCTGATAATATAAAGTTCATGGTTTATTCATCCACAGCAGCTGTTGTAAACCCTAGGCTGTCATTTATTTTTCACCTCTAGAAAAAGATTTATAGTCTGATTTTAAATGCAACAGATATTTAGCCCTCAGATCTGCTGCAAAAACAATCACTTCGATACTACTAGATCCAGAAAAAGAGGGGGGGAAATATTGTCATGATAATAAAGAAACAAAGTAAAAATAAATGAACTTTACTCTTTTTTTCTTTTTAAATGCCCCTTCTGAAATCTTCAGTAAAAGGGCAAAACAAAGATTTAAAAGCACATTGAGATATTACCAAAAGAATTTCTTTTACTTATTGTTGCAAAGTATTGATGAATATGTTTAAAAAGAATTTTCTTTGTCCCTCTAAGAAATGGAGAGATTTGCTCAAAAGCACAGTCATTTAGAATGGCATTCATCACAAAAACATGAGGATTTCAATCTATAAAATACACTTTTCCTGTTTTCATTAAGAATTAAACCTCCATCACCTTCTCTGATGTCTTTGGAAAAATCTAAACATATTTTAAGGAGTAAAAAAGCAGTCTCTAAAAACTGTTTTAAGAGAACAGACTTTCTTAACACAGCAGGAAAAACTGAACAGGAGAAAAAAAGATACCTTTTCTGAAATAATGAATGTTTGGACACGCCTTATGTTATAGGTCATAATTTGGAACCAGCAACAGAGGTAATGTACTATGAGCAGGCATTACAGAACTTATGCATATCCATCACTGTGCACTGCACAATGCATATATTATCACTCTTTGCAGTCTTGGTACTATGGTGTTAAAACACCAGACAAGCCAATTTTAAAATAATAAACTAAATAATGAAAATATTATTAAATCCTCATATATGTATTAACCAATTTATTGCATTAAGACATTCTGATGAGCCTTAAGTACATGAAAATGACAACAGGCACCAAGGATCTCCTTTTTTGCAAGAGTCCTCCTCACAGACTAGCAAACAGGTGGAAACATTAGGACTTTTACACATTGCTCTTTGTGTGGAAGCCCCCATCCCAGTGACACTACAGCAGGGCCAGTTTCCAACTCCCCAAAGTCTGGCTCTGCCTGCCCACCGGGGTGCAACGTCACCCATAGACCATGTCCCATGCCTTACACTGATCATGTCCCCAAGGACGGGACCAAAACTCATGGCTGCAACTGCCCCAATGTGCCCTGGCTGCTTTGCTCCTCACTGGGGAGTGGGAAAGGCCTTGGTTCCTGCCCTGACACCCTGCAGGGACACCCCACTGCTCCCAATACCCCTGGAAGAAACCAGCATACAAGGTACCTGATAGACTAATAATTACTTTGACAGGAGGCAACCTGTATTTTAGATTACAGATTTTAATTACAGGATTCATAAACCTGCAAACCAGAATTAAGTATGTGCTGAGTATTTATGTTTGTATTTAAAAAGGAAAAATGCCTAGAAAGTCATCATATCAAAACTTGGCCAAAATATGCTTTTTGCTAACATAGATATGCTACTGTAGCAAAGTTGCATGAACACTGACAGTAACTGTCAAATTTTGTTTGGGTTCAGGATCAAAAAACATGCATAAAATAATAATGTTGTCACATTAATAACAAAAACTTATGCTTAAATATCCTTTCTTTATTTACTGCATGCTACAAATGTATACTTTTCATCTATATCCCTAATCACTCACTCTAAGCCAAACTCTAAGCCTCAGATCCATTCATGTGAGTGACTCACCTGTTTCCTCAGACCAACAGAAGGTTAATGCTTACCAAAAGTTACTCTTCAGATATGCACGGTCACAGTTCCTCATCTTCCTGTGCATTCCTAAAAGTGCTGTGGTTTAATTAATAATCACTGTCTGAATATGTTTGGCTTCTGTGAAGCAGTAGCTCTATAAACAAAGATACTAGATTTTTATTCATTTCTAAGAGACAGAGGTTCAATAGGTTGAAAGAATATAATGCACAACATTCATCATAATTTCTCACCATGACTCCAAATTGGATGCTTGCATTTAAACTTTTAAAAAGTTATTTAATTCCTCTAGATAAACTAACCACTTTTCAAAGTCACTAGAGATTCTAATTATGTTGCAGTATTATGAAATTCAGATCACTAACTTAGGAGCTTGGGTACAGATATACAAGAAAAAGTCATAGAATGCACTCATTAAAAACTAGACTGTGATCTTACTTTACCAGTTTGAAATAAGAAATATTTTCTGTACTTTTCTATCAGCCATGAATGAATTAGACACTCTGGTGCTGACTCCTCAGGTCAGTCAATGAAGAAAGTTATGACCATTTTAGTTATAGTATTTTCTTCAGCCAGTTAATAAATATATATTAAACTTGCTGATTAAAACAAGTATGTAATACCATTAGATTCACTCATTGGCTTCAGCTACTTCATGAGCATTTGCCATAAAATTACTTTTCCATCCTCATTTGAATAAATTAAGCAGATTATTTTACAGTCTGCCTGGTGTCTAGAACTTATACTTCTTTTCAGAATCTAGGTGTATTTTCAGTCATCTTCACACGTGCAGCCAGAATACATTCATCAAGACTAGATGCAGTGCTTATGACACCTTCCTCTTCTTTTTCTCCAATATCTATTTGTGCATTTATGGTTTTTAGAGCACCTGAACAAGATAACTTTTTGAAGGATTTATTGACAATGTGCACAATCCAAGATAGAACTTTCTGTTTTGAAAGTGTGACCACTCTTCTTAGAGTGGATATTAGAAATTGCAGGCAACTTTCTACATTAAATCTCCTCTTTAAAAGATTTCATTAGGTAAGCATAATGCTTTCATCTTCTCTCTGAACCTCTGAATGAATCCACTAGAGGAGTGACAGGGAACTAGGATATCCTACAGTGGAAGTACAAGTATCCATCTAAGCATATAGCAGGAAGTAGTACATTCTTGATGTATTAAATAGTTCAAATATTATATATAATAAATCATGTCCCAAAGATCACTTTGGCAAAAACAGTGTTGGTCTACAGCCCCTGTCTTTAACATGCCAGAGGAGTTTGTTTGATAGTTTCCTATTCTTTGTTCTCCTGTACAGAATGAGACAACCAATAATGAAATCAGTCACAATCAGAAAAAAATGGAAGATTCACTTTCTGATTTGTGGCATTCACATTCTCTGAAAAAATTCCTTCTCCCAGGGTTTTTCTCCTGGGAAGCTGAAAGGCAGCGAGAGAAGCCTCTGAAAAAAAGAAAACAGTTCTTCTCTAATTTGCTTCTCCTGTGTTGTGCTCATGCGGAATGTGTTTGAAGATTGTTTACCCAAAGGTGATTGTTTGATTGGTCTCCAGTGTGAGTTGTTCTGACGCATTGGCCAATTAGGGACAAGCTGTGTCGGGACTCTGGAAAGAGTCACAAGTTTTCATTATTATCTTTTTAGCATTCAGTAAGTATTTTTTCTGTATTCTTTAGTATAGTATATTATAGTATTCTTTAGTATAGTTTAGTATTCTTTAATATAATATAGTATAACGAAGTAATAAATTAGCCTTCTGAGAACATGGAATCAGATGCATCATTCTTTTCCCTTGTCGGGGCTGTCCACATTCACAATACTGATTGATTCTACTCTTATCATTTTTCCAAAACAGCTTAGCTGTGGCCTTAGATGTTCCTCAAGTTTGAAATCAATATAAAAGCTTAGTGCACATAAGTATTAGTTCTTATCTCATGCTTTCCAGGTTGATTATATGACAGTATTGCCAAGGCATCTTTTCTAGCGTCTTAATCAGCACATAGATACAACTTATTTTAGTGCTATCTTTTGCCATTTTTTAACTTGGGACAGCTGCTCTCATTCTTCTTTTTGCATGGGTTTTTCTAAGTCATTCTGAGCTATCCTCTGTTGCATACATGATCTCTCGCATTTTCTGGTTAGTATAGGCATATACATTTTATATATATATACTTTATATACGTTTTGCATCACTTCTCTTCCTGATTTTTTTTAATTATCCAGAAATATGTTTCAAGATCCTAATTTTTTTTTTTCATTCCTTTGGAGCCACAAATACACTAATATTTTTGGAGCAGGGGGGTAACCAGCAGCAACAAAAAAATTCCAGAATCATCATTTCCTGACTAGAAGTGATCAGTAAATGCAAAAAAAAAATAAAACCAAACTTGTATGAACACCATTATCAGACACAGGAGAAACTTCTGGCATCTTCTCCGAGAAGCCACATTTTTACCAAAACCTTATCATGAAAATCCAGTACACTGTGTAGGAAAAACAGAGAGCTTAACTAGAATGTTAACTTAGGTCCATCATTTAAATGCCTGGATTTAAGTTGGCTAACATTTGATCAGCACAATAACTTTTACATGAAAATTGCACTGATAATAGTGCAATAGCGATGATGGTGGTGAAACCAGATAATACTGATATTTGCTTTTAAATTGCATGAAGGAAAAAAATACATTGTCCTTGCATAGAAATTCACTTTTCAATCATTTTTATAAGCATATATTATTAGAATCATGATTCTTATAACCTGAAATAAACTGTACTTAACAATCATTAAACTTTTGATAAAAGCTTTTTTAGTCTCTCTGGGAAATTTAAAATTCTAATTCCTTGAATCCCCCTTCACAATTTTCCACACCAAGGATTAACTCACCATGAACCTCTCTTCCTAGGTGAAGTAATAGTTCTTTCCAGGGTGAAAACAAAGCATACCACAAAGGACAATCTATTTCAGAGTTGAATCTCAAGAGGAGGAATGGATGTGGAACAAAACTACATCTGTATCCTTTAACCTCCCAGCATTCTACAGAATATTGTAGAATGAAAGGTCTGCCCACATCCCTTGTGCCATACTTTTGCAAATTCATTGCATACCTTCAATTTCATCAACTTAAGTATATCAACTTAATTCTGATAAGCCAAAAGATACTCTCATATTATTTCAAGCACTTTTAACAGATAAAAAGCATCAACACATTAAGAATTGTATCCTAAGGCCAGAAGGGTTAGTAGAAGCCCCAGGACCAAACACTGCATACAAAGATATGACAAATCTCTGCTAGACTGTGTTAGCCCTGCAGGGTGGCTTACTCTAAACCACTCACTTCCTGGTAGTGAAATCAGAATTGCCTCAAGTCATATCCAAGTTCCTTCTTCCCTCTAGGAAATCCAATTATATAAACACTAAATGGCAAAGAAGCCAACCAAGGGTTGCCTTCTGTTATTACTACATTGAATTGAGCAACACTGACTTTCACAAGTCAAAAAGTACTTGCCATGACTGATGAGCAGGAAGGAGGATACACACTCTTCCAGGTAAGATGCAATAGCAAAATTATTGGTATTAGTAAATTTAATTCCTTCGGACTTAAATTCCAGATTATTGACATTATAGACATCCTATATAGTCAGCTAAATGCATCTTCAGATTTCATTCCCTATGTTGATTAGGGACTTTTTTTACTTCCACTCATGTGGGCATTTAGTGTCAGTCCATACAGTCTGAGGAACAAAAGATGCAGAGATATGGCTGGCACATGCAAAATAGAACCAACAGAAGCATGGCTGTTCTGAATATAAGGTAAGAGAACAGTCAGGAGGTTCTCCTGAGGCCCATCATAGAGTATTGGATGCCTATGTTTGGGCAAGTTAATTAAGTCATTGCCTTCCAATGACTACAAGACCTTAGACATATAATTTTAATATAAATGCTTGCGTATAATCTTCTTAATTTGGAGCCAAATCCCACTCTGGGCATCTGCACTCTGAAGTCACTTTGAAATCCTTCATGCTTGTTCCATTTGCATAAACATAGGTGCCTCAACTGATTTCAGACATCTAAAATCTCCAGGACATCCACACAACACTGGTAAATGGAATGCCTGAACTAAGGCAATACAAAGTCTTTTTGGGATGCAGATAAGCAAGGATGAGCAAAATAGCATCACAAACATTATTGCATCCAGTAGCAGAAAAAGATCTTTTAAAAAGTGGCATAGGAACTCTACTAATAACACCTGGCAGGATTCACCTAAATTTCGGACAGTTAAATTAAATTCAGTAAATTAATATAATATCAGGTGACTGTCATAGATCTGTAATTTTTTTTGATAGCAATGTCACTATGCTAATTGAATTCTAAATCAATTGCAATGAATTAGATGCAAATTTAGGCATAAATTGCAATGTATATGCCTAAAACCTTTCTGGGTGTTCTATTCAATACAACAGTTTCCATTTCCTTCCTGGAATTGTTAAAGAATTATTTTGCATACCTTAAGGTATGCAAAATAATAGACTCATATAATTTACTCAGCTGTAGGTATCACATTACTGTAGGTTGAATTTCAGTAATACATTACATTATTTCTATGTGATCTTTATGTACTGCAGAGGGATGATGTAAAACATAATAAGTGTGTTTGAATTATTTGGAAAATTTTAAATTGAGACCAATGGATAAAACTAGAAAAACTTAAGGCACAAATGAGAAAAATCATTGAATCATAGAATATCCTGAGTTGGAAGGGACCTGCAAGGATCATCAAGTCCAGCTTGTGGCCCTGCAAAGGACACCCCAAGAGTAACACCATGTGCCTGACAGCATTGTCCAAATGATTCTTGAACTCAGACAGGCTGGTGCTGGTGCCACTTCCCTGGGGAGCCTGTTCCATTACCTAACCACCCTCTAAGTGAAGAATTTCTTTTAATATCCAACCAAAACCTCCTCTGACACAATTTCAGGCCATTCCTTCAGGTCCTGTCATTGGTCACAACAGAGAAGAGATCAGTGCCTGCCCCTACACTCTCTCTCATGAGGAAGCTGTAGGCTGCTCTTAATCAGGCAGAGCAAAATGACATCAGAGGAAATGGTGTTAAGGTGCATGAGGGGAGGTTAAGATTAGACACTGGAAAAATAATAATTTACTGAAAGTGTGGTTAGGTATCAGAATAAGTTGCCCAGGGAGGTGGTGGAGTCACCAACTCCAAAATCATTCAAGTGTGTGGGTGTGGCACTTGGGGTTTCACTTAGGGATGACTGTGGTGGCGCTGGGTTCACTGTTGCACTCAAGAATCTTGAAGGCCTCTTCCAGCCTTGGTGATTCCAATCAGGCATAAGACTAGCATAAATACAGTAGAGTCAATAGGTCGTATTGTAGATAAATAGTCTTACCTAAATATATGTAACTAGCATCCTAGCAGATGCTTGTGCAATGAAAAAATATTATTTTCATTCCGTTAGAATTAAATGCAGAAAAAACACTCTCAGTTAAAATAGAGGGTGTCCATAGTATGATTTCCATCAGATTAAGCAGACTGGTTTTAAGAAACTAGTGTAAATTCCATTTGCAACGATGGCCCATTGTATACACTTCTGAGTAACAGTGTTACACTCTTCCCCAGGTGGTTCTATATCTTACAGTACTAACAAATAACATAACTTTTCAATACTGGCAAAGAATTTCTTTTAAAATTAAAATCTAAGTTACAAAATTTGGACTTCAGCAATATTTAATAAAATGGTGGAGTGGTGATAACATTACCAGGCTAAAATAAGGTTGTCAAAATCAACACAAGATAACGAGCGGTAAGGGATTTAAGTATATAACTAGAAAGCCTCAACTCCTTGTGAGGCTTCAGAATATGTAATCCTGTAAGAACAAGGATGAAGTGAGATAACATTGCTGTAAAAAAAAATTAATTTTTCCCCAGCTATTCAAATTACAGGAAGAAATCCTTTTTCTTGTAACCCCTTGTAATCAGGGGAGATCCCATTGCTTTCTACAGTTACCTGATAGGAGGTTATAGTCAGGTGGAGGCTGGTCTCTTCTACCATGCCTGCAGTGAGAGGACTGGAGGAAATGGCCTTAAACTGAGACAGGGGATATTCAGATTTGATATTTGAAAAAATATCTTTACTGTTGTGGTGGTCAGGCATTGGAATAGGTTGCCCAGGGAGCTGGTGGAGTCACTATCCCTGGAGGAGTTCAAAAGATGTCTGGACCTGGCATTAGGTGATACCATTTAGTGAGTTAAGGGTTGATGGGCGGACTTGATCTTAAACGTCTCTTGCAACCTTGATTCCATGATTCTAAGTGAAAGAAGAAAATAGAAAGGAAACAATGAGAAATCTCACAGAAAAAATGAAACCTTCTTATATAACTTGGCCTAGTCCTCTCTGTGTACTCAACCTTTAGAGAAAGAAGAAAACATCTAATTGCTGTAAAATCTCTGAAGGAAAATCAAAATGAAGCACAATCAATACTTGATTTTGCAACTGCCTTAATTAAAAATTTCACAGATATTATGCATTATATTTTAAGTGCATATTTTAGGGTAATTTGTTATTAAAAAAAATCAAAAAAAACACACAACCTCCCCCCTAAAAAAACAAAAACTCAAAAAATACCCCAAAACACACAAAAATACCTCAAAACAAAGCCAACAACCAGAAAAAAACTCTAATCTTCTTGATTTGAACTTACTGATACTCTCAAAAGGAAATGTACTTTTCTGTAATCATCTAGAAGCCATTCATGTAATGACAGTTATTGCTAGAATGTTGTAGCTTGGTCTAAGACAACTTTTTTCTCAGTCATCTTAAAAACAGGTTTCTATGGCTTCCATTTCCAAAAATGAAAGCAGAGAGTCAAATAGTATTCAAAGACCACTCTCTCTCAAAAATAATTGCTAACATGGAAAATTACTTTGAGTAGTTCTAAACTTCATCCTGTCAATACATCCACAAGTTTTCTCACATTTAAATTTATATTTATTGCTTTTTTTTTCTCTGTAGGCTTAGATACAATGTCAAGAAAAATCAATGTGACAAAATCAACTTGCATATAAAGATGAACAATTTCCATTGCTGTAAAAAAAGTCATGAATACATACATACTTGAGAGCAGATTTTGGCTCACTTGATTTAGAAAAAAACCCAACATTATGAATTTTCATGGACAATGAAAATAAAGCAGTAGCAGCTCATTCCTTTTCCATATTCCACTCATTAAGGTGATATTCTAAATTAGAGTGCAAAAACTGTGATGAAATTAGCATCTCCCATTAAATACCTCAAACAATTCCCAAAGCATCTGTTGCTTCTCTGTTCTTGATATCTAAAGAACCTAAGCATTTTGTCTGAAACAGTGAAGTAATTCTATTATCCGTATGGCCAAGTACTCAGAAGTCAAGAAATGAAGCCTGTTTATTGTGCCACTGACTCCATATGAGAATGGCTGAAATGGAAGAGTGCATTGGCAGATGTTATTATTCAGGATTGATGAGGGAATTCAGAGGAAAGAAAGGACCATTCAATTGCATTTAGAAGGCAAAGAGCATAGAACATTGCCCATGAAGCTGGCCAGAATTGCTCAGATAAAAAAGGTGTCTGCTATGTATTACTTCTGCTGATAATAGATAAATTCTGCTATGGATGGCATGGATTTTTATTACTCCCAGACACAACACAAATAACATCACTTTAAGATGTGGCTTAATTTCTGCACAACTCTGACACTTCATCTACCTGTTTGAAATAAGTTTGGATCTGTTTACAGAGATTTGGTGTCCTTTTCCACAACATTATTCGCCTGCTCTATAATTAACCTTTTGTTTAGCAATAGCAATTAAAATTAAATTAACATTCTAAACTATATAATATTTCATGCTAAGCCTACAGCTCTTGACTTCATTTTAATTTGAATTTAAGCAAGGTTCTGAAATAGATTTTCCTCCATATCATCCTATTAAAATAATTATAGGCATCTTTTAAAAGGTGCAATCTTCATTAACTTAAGCTAACTTTAATTTTAACATCTGACCTTGTCACCAATATATTACAGGTGCTACATCTCACCAGGAAACATCAAATATTTAAGGAATTATATGGAACATTTTTTTAATTATATACTTCATACTGTTATGGTATTCAATGGATTCTGATTGTTAAAATCTGTTCTATAAACTGTTTGGCTTTTGTCATATCGTTTATAATTTCTTGTTGTTCTTTATTTTTCACTTATAGCCTTCTTGAAACTTGGCTTTTCTACAGAACTCTTTGTACATCTGTTAAAAAATTCTCTCATAACAGTCCAGCACATTTATCTGCTGAAAATTCTGTTCTGCTGCATTAGATAACAGTTCTTACCTATTATAGAAGTCTTTAGCTCAAATTTATTTCATTTTATATTACCTCAACCGATTCACAGCTTCTTCCTGCCAGAGTCATTTGTTTCTATATAGGTTTTTTTCCCATTCTACTGTTGTGAATGTACTATCTGATTTGAATGAGCCCATTAATCCATTCTGAACTTCTTAAAATATAAATTTATATTCCATCCACAGGTGGATACTGTAATTCCTTCAAGCACTGGTCTGGCTGTTATACAGCAGGAAACAAAGAAATCCATTGGTTTCCTGCTAATTCCTAAATATGTATTCCCAAAATTGAACATTCTTCTGTTGTGCAATAATGTTGTTGGTCTTTCACGTCAAGCCTATCCAAGTCAACCCTCAGTTAGTTATTTTATTCTTCTTGCAATGGTAAATTACTTATTTTTCAGCTTCTCGATCAGTTGAACCTTCATTAAGAAAACCTTAGATGTGACCTCAACTACTGACATGAAGCATGGAATTCAACTGACTAAAGAATAAAAAATACATTTTGAGAGGGTGGTCCATCTCATGCTGGAAATCTGGAATAGGTTACATGACTCATTTCCTGTTTCTCCCATTCGGTACAAAGGAACAATGCCTATCACGTGAATTACTTGAAAGAATTCTGCTTTGGCTACTTCCACAGTAGTATTTATCTGCTAGAAACGTCTCCACTGTGTGATAGGTTGACCACAGCCAGCTGCGAAGCACCCATACAGCTGCTGCCTGTCTTCTCCCCATAAACCCAGTAGGCTGGGAGAGGGGTAGCAACCTACCTGTTCTGCAGTAGTCAACCCCTATGTGTTCACAACACTTCTAGTCAGAAATCCAAAACACAACACTACAAGAAAAAAAAAGAAAAAAAAAAAAAAAAAAAAAAACCCCAAAACAACAACAAAAAAAAAAAAAAAAAAAACAAGTCAACCCCTATGTGTTCACAACACTTCTAGTCAGAAATCCAAAACACAACACTACAAGAAAAAAAAAGAAAAAAAAAAAAAAGAAAAAAACCCCACAACAACAACAACAAAAACACAAAACAAAACAAAGGAGAGAAAAAAAAAAAAAACCCAACCAAACAAAAAAACCCAGCAAAACCAAAAACCTATTCTTGGCTTTTATCTCCAGTCACAGTAGTCTGGACTGTAAAGAGAGGGAAGGGAAATGTTGTCCTATGAACTGAATTTCTGCATCTGGGAAGAAAGAAATTAATAGCTTTTGTCTTACTTATTTCATCTTGTATGCCCTCTTACACACAGATCATCTTTGCTTGTGCACTTCCTGCTGGCAGTAAAAAACTGGTTGTAGACAAAGTAGCTAATTTTTTCATCTCCTCTACCCTTCTTTCCACCAAGCATAACAAAGGCAGGAATAACCAGCCAGCTGCCATACTGAAAGCCAAGCAAGTCTTTTCCACTTCAAATATAAACGGTTGTCATAAACTTCCTTGTAACTGAACATGTTTTCCATATAAACAGAGCTATAAACTAGGTACAATTTTATAATTTAGTTATAAATCTTAGAAATTAAAGGAAGACATAACAGATGACTACAGATTAAACTTTTTGTGCATGTGCTTTCTCTCTCTTTTTCTCTACGATGTATGGTCCTATCAAGGTGCTAAATAAAGTATCTCAGTTTCAGAAAAAAGCTCCACAGCACTGCAAAATTATATTGTTTTCTACGTTTTTTTCTAGAACAAATATAGCCTGCTTTGGGGGTAGCAGTGTTAATTGCATGAAACCAAACTGAGCTCTGTACTTCCTTTTTCAAGTTCTTCAATTCTTTAGTGGTCTTCATGACCAGGCTAAACAAACAAACCAAAACTAAACAAAATTTAAAAAAAAAGAAAATAAAGAAAAAAGAAAAAACTAAACAAGCAAACAAAAATGCCTTTCCAGAAGGTTTTCTGTCTCTGCAAAGATTTCCCACCTACTTCCTTTGGTTCTAAGTTACCCCCTCTTTTTTAAAAATAATTAAAATATCTATATTACTACATGCCTTATTTTAAACATTTAGTCATCTAGTGCAGTGTAATTTGTTCTGGTACATCCAGAATAAAAATTTCAAAAAAAGTTAATTGGTTAAGAAAGGAAAAAGACCCTACATGCAGTAGGAGTGGAATTTATCTGCCTTATACTCAAGTTATTCATCCTTTCTAATCATTAGGAAGAGGTAGATACGTTCAAAGAATAATTCACCTGTCCTATCTCAGCTTTTTTTCACTCCCCAAGGATGACAATTTCTCTCTTTTGAATATAAAGATTGACTGGAATGACCAAATAACTTTTAGTTCATCAAAACAGAGAACTCTGTTCTGCTTAAGAGTACACCTTCCAGTATGCTCCACATGTTCTCAGAATTCATACCTCTTAGAACATGACCGCAATTGATATCTCAATTCCTTCTTCTAAAGGGTGACTCATTTCTCCCAAACACTGCAGGAGCATAGAAGAGTTTCATTCCATGTCTTAGACTTTCCCCTTCATTTATTTATTTATATGCTTGTTTATTTATTTATCACAGAAGCATACATATGTAGTGATCTTTGAGTAAATACATAATCTACCATAAAAACAAGGACTTGAACCTGGAAATCACACTCCAATTACTTAATGAAAAGTAAAATAATCTTGCCAATATAAATCTGAATAGATTTATGACAAAATCTAATGATGTTATGATGTAACAGGGTGCTCTACTGGATAAGGTAGGTTCAACCAACCATACTCCGACCAGGAAAATGGAGTCCAGGTTCTGGAATTGTAAATCCAAGTATTGTTTAGCTGTGGCACATTTTATTCCAAACAGACCACTAGTCCAGAACAAAGCACAAATCTGAATGTGGAAAAAGCTGTGTTGGATGTTTCTGTAATCGTTCCTATCGCTTGAGTCTCCACTTGGCTCTTTTCACTGTCTCATCAAAAGCCTGTTTTATTCACATCTGGGAATGCAGGACAGATCTGAGTTGGCAGACAAGGCATGCAAAGGAACAGGCTGTAGATTTTACAGTAGAAACAGACCTATTATGCTGCATTAGATGTAAAATGTTTTTGGCACACTAAGATTCTCATATCAAAAATCTCTCTATTTTTCACCAATAAATGTTTACATGGTCAGTCAGCAGTTAACAGGCTTGGTATGAAGTCATTAGCAGTTTTGGATTATGAAAATATGTAGAGATAGTCAGACATTAAAATCTCATGCAATACGGACCCAGAAATCAGATATTTTTTAATATTTAACACATAAAGGCAATCTGCTTTTGTCTGCATTCACTATCAATTTATCCATTTCCATCTAAAATACTCCTCAGAAGGTCAGATTCCTTTTGAGGACAAGAACAACATTCCGCCAAATGTTGATTGACAGCCAACCTGACCAGGATCAGTTTCTGAGCAGTCTTTCTAAAAAAAAGAGAAAAAAAAAGAGAGAGAAAAAAAAAAAAACACTTAAAGAAACTGATCCAGTTCCCGGTTCAGCACAAAGACATTATTGCAAAGCTTCCCCTCCCTCAGACAGACCATTACTTTCTAGACAGCAGAGGATTTACACATATGTCACTGAAAATTATACCTCATGCTACTGCTTTTGGTTAATCAATTCATTAATACATATTGGATGGCATCCTTAAGCCAAACTGATGACTCCAGATATACCATTAATTATTATTTAGAATTCTACAGTGTTTCTGTAGCTCCAGTGACTTGATGAGATTATCCATTATTTACATTAGAATGACAAATTGAAGTCAGTCTAGGATACCAGGAGATATAAAGACCAGGAGGATAAAACCCTATTGTTGTCCAGTTCTTCAAATTTACCTGAGCAACAGTGTATAGAGGAAATTCCCTTACTATTTTTATGACTATATATAATATAGCTAATTAGAACATCTGATTGTATAAACACTAGAGTTTAGAATAGCACTCAATATTAACTATCTGCTGTACAAACTAAGAAACATCATGGAAAAGAAACTCAGCTCTTCAGCTGCGGGTAAGGAAACTTCCCACTCTAACCATTCACGGGCTCCCCAGCAGTCACACTCCCCAAGGCCAGACTTCCACTGCTGGCACTGGAGCCCATTCCCAGCAGGCGGCTCCAGTGCCCTGTTGGGAGCCCCGCTTGGCACCCCACTCACCCCGCTCACAGAGTCAGACCAGGTTTCCATGTTGTCTTGGATGTCTCGTTCCATTTATTCCTGGCACACTACCACAGACACAGCCCAAGCTGGTGGCTCCAAGGAGGGACCTCAAACAAAGGACCCCCTGGGCTTTTATGTCCAAGTCCAAGCAGACAGGACTCTCCTTCATCTTCCTGGGTCTTTGGCTCCTGCTGTGTCTTTCAGTGTCCATTCACTTGCTGGCAGCACCCATCTTCCTGCCCTTTGTTATCCCAAAAGTTGGCAGCTCCTGGCCTCGTCTGGAGTGGCAGCTCACACTGAAAGCTCAAGCCGCATTTCAAAGTGCATCTCAATCTGCATCTTGCAAGCTCAAAATACCTGCACCAGGGGTATTCCTCAGACCTGTGTCAATCGTGGTGCATTAATGTCAGTACAGATAACTCTGTATAGACTGACAGATTTATACCAGCTAAGATTTTTAATTTCCTTTTTCTGCCTTCACTGGTATGTGTTGGTGGTTTGAGTACATTTGAAGTTGCTACCTACCTCTGCCTTGTTTACTTTCTGAAGATGAGCTGCACAGTACAGTGAAATTATGCTGATAGAAAAGTGACATCAGACAGCCCTTGGGGAAATTTCTTTGTCATGTCACCCAGATTTAATTAGACAAAACTAGAAGATGGGGAAAAAAAGGTTAGCTGACATTGATTGCCATTAATGTATTTCTAAAGACTATAATTCCCTGTGACTTGGTAAGGAAAACACAAGAAGTCATCTTATACTTGATTATAATTCAATTTTAAGAAGGAGTTTTATTTTTTGGTGTAATTAACTGAATAATGAAAAATAAATTAATCACTTCCAGAGTGAAAATGTTTTTGCAGTTCTCTCAGGCTCTTTTTGTTTTGCAGTATATGATACCATTTCTTCCTCTCCTTTTTTTTTTTTTTTTTTTATGATTAAGGTACAACACACAGTTTCTACAGAAATAAGTGACTAGTTTTCTTTTTCACTCATGGAAAAAATATGACACTTAGAACTTTTGAATTTTTTGTTTCATGTAATAGCCTGATTAAGTTCAACCATTAGCACTGAAACTCAGGGTAGATAATTTTTTGTAACTATAGCTATACACAAAAAGAACTTTAAAAAAATCCTTGTACAGTGATGATCTCTGATCTGAATATGCTACTCAGGGAGAAGATCCTAAAAGCATATTTTGTTGTCTGAAAGATGTCTAGGGTTCGGTAGTAGCAAAAAAATCAGCTGAATTTTAAAATTTATTAGGAAAAATTACATATAGGAAAGGAAACAAATGCTGCTGCAAATTAATATTGCATGTGGATCTATAAAATTTTGCACAGCTTTTGTCCTTCGGTTTCAAACTGAGGGTAATTCATCAAATCTTCAGAGAGGAGAAAAGGCATCATCAACAAGGATCTGAAGGAACTTGGAACTAAGAATCTACAGACTGAAGAGCAAAAAGCAGAGCACAGGAGAGAAAGAGAGAGAGAGAGAGAGAGAGAGGAAGGCAGAGAGATGATGTTGAAGTATGTGAAGTCATAAACATCACAAAGAAGATGAACAGTGTCTGTTCATTGTCTTCACTTCTCAAAAACCAGAGGTACATTTCACCTGGCTTTTCTACATCATGGTGTCATACAGAACATAAGGGAAAAAAAAAAGAAAAAGTCCAAGGAAAGTGGACTTAATTTACAACTTTTATACTCTAGTCAGCAGTAAATTTCACAATAGTCCCACTGGCCTAGTAAATAATGAAATTTTTCATATGTGAAACTATGCTTCTTGAGTTCATTCAAACATCTTTGAAAGTCTGACCTTTTTGTAGGAGCCTATGGAAACCAGATAAGAGATTTCAGAAAGTGCAAGGAATATGAAGATCTCATACATTAGAATTAAATTTTGATAACAACTCTTTGCAAGATCTTTATTCTTTACAATCTCTTCCTCCATTTGAAAAGGAAATCACATTATTCTCTTTCTGTCTAGCACTGTGAACATAAAGTATTTTCATATTACATAAGGTGCCAGAAAGCTAGGACATACTAGAGGAATATAGTATGGGAGGGACACTAAAAGAGTAAATTCTGAAAGATAGATTGTAGTAATTTAAGTGTTTTGCCTGCAAAAGCTATTTTTCCTTTTACTATTCCTTTATAAGCAGTACTAGGTGCCATGATTATGGTTCCCAGCTCAGTCTTCCATGTTTCTGAGCCAGATGGTGAAACAATTCAGGTCACTTACATCACAATAATGTAACAATTTCATTTTCCAACACTAAAATAGCATTTCAAGAATATTATATGTTTCATGCTATATGAATCGTAAAAGGGCTGTGAGGCCTTTTAAGAACTAATTTATTTCATTTAAGTATTTTCAGTGTGGAGGAATTAATGAAACAAAACTAGCTCATTGAAGTCATTAAAGTGAATGGTTTCTGCCATAAGCTATAGTAGTTTCTGGATAGATAATGCAGTAACAGCCATTCCCATGGTTTCAAAACGGCAAGTGCAACATTTTGCAGAAGGGCTCTATTACAGGAACTCTCTTATCACATTCCAGCACTTGGGGGTTTTATTTGCCAGAGTAAATTGTCTGCACTGTGTACCCCATGGATTTTGCACATAAATAATAAATTGTTTTAAAAGCCAAATGGACATTTAATATAGTATTGTTAAACAACATACCCTGCTCAGTTTTCAACATAACTTTTTTTAATTCTTATAAGTATCAGTTCTTATAGCTTAGCTAGATATTAGTCTTTTACTTAGTTATTCCCTTCATTATCTTACAACTTTTCCTAAAGACACTGAATTATTAAGAATTGTACATAAAAGTGTATAAAATAATTTACAAAATGTGGTGCATCCACCTTATTAAAAACAACACCTGTATGCTCACAGGAGTTTGCCCTTTTTTGTCACTCTGCTGTCTAGCAAAAAATTTCTGTTACTTTTAAAACCTATGTGAACTTAGAAGCTTTGCAGTCAGATAATATTGGGTTGAAATTTGCTAAGTAGGTGGCCGTGTTCTAAGCTTTCCTTGCAAATTTTGCTGGTACTAGTCCATTCAGAGTGGCAGCCCCAGAGGCTTGTGTTCAGATTCAAGGCTGTCCTCCCTATTTAAAAAGGAAAGCAAATCAGAGATTTAGACATGTGCATGGCAAAGAATCCTGTTGGCTTGATGTACTTTTTGAAGCTAAATATGTAACTGGGAGGAATGAGCCGTGTGTCAGTTTAATTAAATTTATTAATCAGTCCTGTAGGCTATGTTATACAATTTTGAAGAAGTTGTGCAAGTGTGTAAATTTTCTTGGTGACTGAATGAAGTAATATCATTTTACTGTTTTTTCTCACATTCTTCTTAGATTTAAACAGTTTAGGCTGATAACGTCAGTTTTGGGTAATCCAAGGGTCTGTTTATTCTGATAAATAAAATATGATCAAGCCTGGAATGCTGATCAGATCCACACAGCATTTACAAACTGGATTAGTCCATTGCTCTGTTATGAGGTGCTCAAATGACTCTTCTGTATACAAGCAGGGCATATTCAGGAGTAAATTCATCTCACTCATTGTTTCAGAAAGCAGAGCTTGCAGAAATCTGGTCCAGTGTTGATTCTCTCTGCCCCCAGTAGATCTCCAATACTACTCCAAAATGTTTTGTTGTTGCAAACAGCCTGTATGCCTTAATGCCATTGCCAGATAGAGCTGTTTAGCAATTGAACCCCTTCTTGAGCTCAAGCATGGATTTCAACTCACTTAAATTCAGCTTACTGTGTTTCTATCACACTCAGTGAAAATCTCATAAGTACAATAGGTGAAATTTGGGCAGATTTATTATACACTAAGATAGATTACTTTTATCTGACTTTTTATTATCTGAATATCCTTCTAGACTCACAATTTTATTGTTAAGGGGCTTACTTCCATTTCCTAAATGGAGTCTAACACTGTACAAAATATTTGAAGTTTTTCAAATCACTTGCTTGATGGCAGCTGACATAAGATGGGACCTGGAGGAAACCAATGCCTGCAGGTAGGCACAGCTCAGTGGTGCCTGGGGTAGGGGAGGGCAGGGCTGAACTGGAGGCCAGCCTTGCTCCAGCATCATTGGGGCAGGGGCTCATGGCCCTGGGAGGGAGTGACATGTCAAAAATCTAGAAAACAGTTATATGATGCTGGTATCAACATAAGGGATTCTCATATCTACTGATCAATGAAAAGCGATTTGCTGAAGTAAATTTAGACATGCTTAGACTCAGATGATGCAATTTTAAGATGCACGTAGCCAAGACTTCCTACACATTTATTTTTCAAAAGCATTAAAATTGCTAAAAAAATTCAGAGACACCAAAAAATATATTCCAGACAAATCAATCAGGAAGCTCTGGTATATTAATCAGTATCTTACTAAATGACTGACCTACAGTATTAGTAGTTTTGTATTAAAACATTATCCAAATTCTTAACGCATCCTTGAGGTGCTGAACAAGTTATTCTGTTACAGGCCAAAAATAATTTTTGTTCAGGTACCCACAGGCAATGCAGAGTTAAGCAAGAAGCAGTGAAATGCAAATATTACTGAAATACCCGTTATGAAGATTTAAAGATAATTTATGGTTTAAATTAATTTGAAAAGGTTCAGAAGCAATTTCTGAAACACAGATGAAGGGATTCTCTTAATTCTAGATTCAACACTTAAGTGCTAGCATATGGCTTAACAATTTGCGTGACATATACAAGTGCTGACTGTCTGAGATAAAGCATTTTTCATTCTTCATTCATTAATTTCAAACAGCTTAAATTCCTCAGCAGAAGGGGGACTATAAAAATAGATTTTTTACATATGTCATTAGCAAAAGGCAGTCCAGAAATAACATTGGTGTGTCACTTGATGACGAGGCCACCTCACAAACAAGACAGACAAGGCAGAGAAGTGTAATGGCTTCTTCATGTTGTTCTTCAACACTTATGAAGGACTAAAGGGGTCTCAGTACTTTGACCTGAAGGACCAGAATAACAAACCCCCAGTGGACCCTGAAGCTGTGCAGGTACTGTTCCTCAAGCTGCATTCCTATTAGTTAAGGGTCCTGATAGGATTTGTGCAAGAATATACCCAAAGAGCTGGCTGATGTAATTTTGAAGCATTTCTATGATGAGGTTCCAGTTGACTGGAAGCTGGCTAATATTGTCCCAGTTTTCAAGAATGGCAAGAAGGATGACACTGGAAACTACAGGGCTGTCAGTCTCAAGTCAGTGGCTGGTAAAATTATGGAGATTATTATTCTGAGAGTTATTGAAAAACACCTGACCAACAACACAGTCATTGGAGCATCTTCATGATGGGAAAATCCTGCTTGTTGAGCTGAATTTCCTTTCACAACCTAGCTGATCAACAGAAACCATTTGATGCAATCTTTTTGGATTTCAGTAAAACTTTTGTTGTTCTCATAGTATCCTTCTGGACAACGTGTCCAGAAACCAGCTGCATAAACACATCATGTGCTGGGTGAGAAATCGGCTCACGAGTTGAAGGGGTCACAGTGAATGGGGTGACATCAGAGTGGTGACCTGTCACTAGTGGGGTTCCACATCTTCAACGTCTTCATAAATGACTGGGATGCAGGACTTGGAGAAACACTAAGTTTACTGATGGCACTAAAATCGGAAAAGTTGTGAACTCCCTTGAAGGCAAAGAAGCCCTGCAGAGAGATCAAGACAAATTAGATGACTGGGCAATCATTAGCCTTATGAAGTTTAAGAAAGGAAATTTCCACATACTGCACTTAGGATAGAGCACCATCAGAGCAAGACTGGATATATGCACAGACTGGTTAACTGGGGTCTGGAGAACAGTGCCACAAAGAGCAACCTGGGGTTCCTGGTCATTGATAAGTTAAAGACAAGTAAGCAGTGCCCTGGCAGCCAGGAGGGCCAGGCCTCTCCTCTGGGGCATCAGGCACAGCATCTCCAGCCAGACAAAGGAGGGGATTTTCCCACTCTCTTCTGCACTGGGGTGGCCTCATCTCAGTTCGGGCCACCACAATATAAAAAACACTGTAAGCTATTAGGCAACATGCAAAGGAGGGCCAAAAAATTGTGAAGGGCCTTGAGGGAAAGATGTACGACACATGGCTGAGGTCACTTGGTCTGTTCAGGCTGGAGGAATCTGATGGGAGACCTCATTGCAGTTACAGCTTCCTCATGAGGACAAAAGGAGGGACAGACACTGGTCCCTTCTCTGTGGTGAGCAGTGACAGGACCCAAGAGAATGGCCTGAAATTGTATCAGGGGAGGTTAAATTTGTATATTAGAAAAAGGTTCTTCACCCAGAGGATGGTTGGGCACGCGAACAGGCTCCCCAGGGCAGTGGTCACAGAACCAACCTGTCTAAGTTCATGAAGTTTTTGGACAGTACTCTCAAGCACATGGTGTGACTCTTTGGGATGGTTCTATGCAGGGCCAAGTGTTGTGTCGGGGTCCGCTGTTATGTGTCTCTGATCCCACAGTGTTGGACTTCAATGATCCTTGCATTTCCCTTCTAATTCAGGATATTTTATGATTCTTTGAGTTAAGTTTGAGCTTAACATTCCTTTTACCTTTCAATGTGCATGTGAAGTGTTTGTCACAGTTCAAAAAAATGTGCTATTAAAAATTATAACTCTTTTCGTGCCCAGCCTTATCATGGCAGTAGTGAGCTATTTGCTAGTTAGAAAAAAAATAAAACTGAGAAACCTCACTTTATAAATTTGAACTTCAGAATTACTGACTTCAATTTGAACTACTATAGAAGCTGTCATTATTGTAGCTTATTTCTAGTTACAGTGATGTGACTTTCTTTTTGTAAATTAGTGTAAATTTTAAAATGAAACATTTTCTGTCCCTTTTTCTTGACGGGTTCATAGAGTGTCTATTAATTTGTCATGCATTTTTTCTACTTGTTCTGGTACACCTTAAGTGCATATTAAGACTGTATGTATAACACTTTTTTTTCTTTTTATTCACTATTGCTCCTTTATGTTATTTGAAGTCATTCTGACCTCTCTAAGACTCAGAAAGCAGAACTTGAAGAACGTATTATAAGTGATGTCTACTTGAGGAAAAAAAGAACATGTCATTTTGGCAGAAGCACTGTGTATTTCTGTTACTGTGTCACAGCAGGAGAACAGTCTCTTCTCAGAGGCAGCAGGGGAAAGGAACTGTGTTTTGCCTTATAGCTTTCACTTCTGTTGATCTGTTAAAAATGCACAGGTTCATAAATATGTAAGATTATATGTGTTTTCAGGAATGAACCTTTGAAAAATACAGCTACTGTGCTTTCTTTAGGACTTATTCAATTAGTTAAAAATTATTTTAAAGAATTATTCTAACTGAGCTCCAGTTTTTTCCAAGTGAGGACAAGTGTGTGGGGTCTTAATATGTCATTATTATACTCAATCAGAATCTGCCCTTTCCTATATTAACTACATTCTCTTTCAAGAGCTAATAATTTCAGTCAAATCATAAAATATAACCTCTATTTTCCCCTAAAATTAATGTTAAATTAATCAATCTCATGTTTCTGTAAAAAGGAAAATAAAAGATAAAGCAACAACATAGTCTTCCTGACTTTGGGTGCACTACGGAGATTTCATACCATCAGTATTTTTCCTTACCTTCCTCTTGTGTCTTTCATCAACTTAAATATAGTCTCGTGATTTTATCAGGTTACCGAGTGATAGATTTTTATACCTCAGAAAAATTATTCTCAGAAACAGCATAAAGTTTAGCTGAGTGGAGGAGTTCAGAGTCTATTACCTTTTTGACAAAACCTTCCTTGATCTGCTTAAACTCACTCCTCTAAGTCTCTGTGGTGAGGTTAAGGTCTGCAACTAAAAAAACCATTTTACTGAAATGATTCAACTCTCACTTCTACCTGCCTGTAAATCCTTTTGTAGCACTAGCATCAATCAGCACATCAGTAAATATTTTTCCTTTCGTTTGCATTCCAGTTGCTAATAATGGCATGAGAAAAGACATTGCAGAACAGAATGGGATTCTTTCATATCTAATCATATGAGATTTCTCATCAGCTTGAACCCCAAATATATGATGAGTGAAACTTTACATATAAATCATTCAGCTGGACAGCATAGTGTGTCATTTTTAGTAGAATTTTTAGTCAGCACAGATTAACAACTGTGAGTGAGATGGGTGGGCTGGGGTGTGGCATAGATACAAGACACTAGCACAGAAACAAACAATTTCAAAGTTTTTCCAGATCTAAACATATCATTACTTTTTTTTTTCTTTTCCTATAAAAGTGTGGATAAATTTTACAGTGATATCTCGAATATGACCTCTGGAATTGATTCTTGAAATCTGAGTGGAGCTTAACAGAAATCTTGCTCTGACCTGGCTTCTCTTTCAAGAGCTAACAGAGAAAAAAATTGATACATTAGTTCTTTGCCCAGCTTTTACAGGATTTAAAATATATTTCTTTCAATTTATGTATTTCTAGGTGGTAGTTCCTTCAGTGATGACATTTTAGAGATATGAGGGTCTCTCAAAAGGCAGACTGGAGTTGTGGGTCTGAAATTCACTCTCACAAGAATAGCTTGGCAACTGTCTCTGGTCTTGACCAACATCTAAGACAACCAAACTAATGTCTTTTATATCTTGTAACTATTTAATACAATCAATTTATAAATTTAAGTATTCAAAGTATGCTAATATGATTAGCAGTCTTCTCTTCCACACCTTGGTAATACACAGTATTCACATTATATTAGAAATCTGGTGTAGTCTAGTCATTTATCAGGACTATTAACAGCAATTTTTATCTGTGATCAGATTGGGAGCTAGACCTACTTACTAAAGCCTAACTGACATTTACAGTGGAGTGATAATGTCACTTCTGAAAGATAAGAAGTGGCAAGGAATAATCTTTCAAGAAAGCTGCCAGAGCTTATATTCAGGCTTAGCTGTAGAAAGGAATTTTTATTCTCTCTATACCATACTACATGAATTTTCAAATCCAGACCATATTCAGCAAAACCGTACATAAGACAATTTTTTTTTTCTATTTTATAATACAGATGATACAGCAGTTTTAAGGAGCTGATAAGATCTGGTAGCTATGAACTTAATTCTAAACTCTTGATGCATCAAGTGTAAAACAAAATATTGCTTAATTTCTACTCAACTTTGTCTGATGCAAACAGTAATTTCAGACTAAAAACAGCAAAAAATTACACCTTTCATTCCTTAACATAGAAAATAAAAATCTTAGAAAACAGGTTGCAAGCCACCTTTTCAGGGCACAGTGACCCAGCAATCATTGAATGTTGCTCTATTTTCTTCTCTTTATCACCATGGACCAGTTTGTGCAGAGGCAATGTAGCACAAAACTCTCAAACAGATGCTTGCCAGTGCCTGATCTTAAACACAGGTTTTTAAATCCATTTTTGAACACTCCAGAATACGCCTAAACTTCAAGAACTCACAGGGTTTGTAAACCAAGTGAAAATCAACCAGCTTTTTTAATGTTTCCTTAAAGAAAAGCAGTATTTGTGGGAATGTCTTTCTTTACTTCTAAACTGTCAGTTTGGGCAATTTATTATAGTACATGATATTAAAGTGGACTAGTTGCCTGACACATAGCACTGTCATTCTTTTTTACAGATTTTTTTTTTCTCTTGTAGCAATAAACTTTTTTACCAAATTGTATTTTAACATAACTATATTGGCTTTACGACCACAGAAATGTGAGTGATAGTGTTGAAAAAATCACTGAGCATAATAAATCTTCTGAATTCTGCCAACACCCTCAACATTTCCTTAAGTTTGGGGTTTTTTCATTCAGAATGAAATTTCCTAGTCAGCAGCAAACAGCCAACACCTGGCTTAACACCAGATTGCTTAGGCTGGTTGTGAATTAAATCATGCTAACAGGTTCCTTCCTATGCACCACAATAAAGATAGCTGACAGTATTTTCAGATTCAACACATTCCCTCTGATGTTTTTTTATGACCTTCTGCCTCCACTAGGTTTCAATGCTTTCAGAAATATCACCCCTGCAGTTACATATGTTGTCGTCTTCCCTTTGCATCCAAAAAATTAGTTTTCCTATCCATTTGCATAACATTCTACAATATTCATTAGGTTTTGTGTAGCCTTGCAAGAAAAACTTCTTGAATATCTCATGTAACTAGAACTGGGAATGCTCCCTCTGCAACTGAATTTATGCCATTGAGAGAACTGTGGCTATAAGTCTTCAGCTTAGTAACAGGCATAGCTTTGAAGTCCCCTGTAGGAACATTTATGTATAGATGTGACACAATATGAACATGAAAAAGCCCAAATTCAAGGAAACAAAAGTTTTACTACAAGATGTTTTTTAGAAGCTATGTGATGTTTTTCTTTTCCATTATCATTAATTAATTGTTATTGCACAGGTATGTGCATTCATAAAATTCCATAGGTTCTTTATTTAATTAAATTATTTTGGTGTGTCTACTAGAAGAGATAGACAATGACTTATGATCCTATACATTTGAAGTATGAAGTGCTCTCTGTGCCAAAAATCTTACCCAATTAAGGAGGAAAACTTACCCAATTGACTAAAGTGATGCTGATAAATCATCATGCACAGTGAAATAAGTTATTCAGCTCTCTGTGGGAGGTAATCTTAGATTACTGCTCCATGTTAAAGCAAACCTTTTTCAAATACAGGGACTTGAAAAGCCCTTAGAGACTGTAAAACCACATTAAAGTTCTCTGTCTTAGGTAATTTCTTTTCATAATGGAGATCATCCAATCAACTGAGACATTTCTAAAAGGTTTGAAGAAAAAAGAAATAAAGGTTATGGGGCAGATATAGTACTTGTACTAAGCAAGCACTTTCTAATGTCTAGATTACTGTGATGCTAGTTTCATAATAGTTTTAAAAGCAAGTCAGTTGGATCTTTCATAAATTAATCTCTGAATTTCTCTTCTGTGAAATCTGAAGAATGTTTTTTTGTGACAAGTCCCAACATCTTGTAAGGCACAGACGATTTGCAAAATATTCATATAGAATAGATGCAATAAATTATTGGTCTACAGGACAGAAAAAATATAAAGCTTTAAGAATTCTCATAAATGTTCTATAATAATCAGAAAAAAATGCAAAAAAAAGAAAAACATATTGATGATTTTTAATTTTACTAAAAGCAGACGATTAGTGGATGCTTTTTAAATGAAAAATACATTAAAAATACTGATACAAAACAGCTATAACACTGATAAATGGTAAAATTTACATGGAAAAGAGTCATATCATAGATATCAGTGTCAGAATAGGAACACAAACATAGTTGCAAATTTTAGCTTTTCAAAGTCTTGGTCAGAAAGTCTAGTCTGGGATACATTTCAGCTCAAGTCTGAGACAAACACAGTCAAGTATTTAAAGATTGTAGCTGAACCCCACCCTTGGAGTCTTCACTCAAGCTCATTTTTGGGTACATTTTGTTCTAAGCGCATTTTGGGTTTGGCTTTTTTTTTTTAGATTGTAGGTATAGAATTTTGATTTGTTCCTGTCTACATAGCTTTTCATAGGCTATGGCTACAGATCTGAGTTCAGAGACATGCTATATTTTGTATCACAGAAACCAATACTACTGACTCCAGAAGTCTCCAGCTCAAATTCAGAGTGTCTGCTAAGGTAAAGGTTGATACAGGTAAAATTGTCCAAGGAGCACATATAGAAGCTTACACGCATGCCCTGGTTTTGCAAATTTATGTAAATTTTTGTAAATCTATTCTCTCAGTGAAGTTAAAGGTGAGACTGGAGGGAAACAACTTCATCTGCTTCCTTCATCATCTGGAAAAATGTTCCAAAGGTTTTTCACCAACACACAGAGTTTGCTGCCACTTTACAACATGTTTTTAAGCCAACAAAATAATTTAACTAAATAGCACTAGTAGAGACTGAACAAGAATAGTTACCAAATTGCTACTCATGCACACCTACAACTTCTTTCTTCTTTGCACTACTGAAACAGAAGATTCCATCCAGCTTTACTGTATTTCACCATAATATGCCCTCTCACCTTCCTAAAACATTATTAAAAGTGCCTGCCAGCAGATCCATCTCTTTCAGACTAAAGCATACTCATCCTGAACAAGACAGCTGATTGATTATGGTAATCTGCCACTGACTGGGAGAAGTTATTACCTCTCAAGTAATTTTGTTTTATTTGCAGTGTGGTTTGAATTTTATTTTTGCATTCCTTATTAGACATAAATTGATTCTTCAGGTTAAAAAAAAAAAAAAACAAAGAAAACCAAAGAAAAACTTAATCCAAAAAGGGGGTAGAGCATGGGTTAAGAAACATCTTCTATTTCTCTGTATAGAATATACGGAAGGAAAGGCATGCATGGTGCAATAGTATTTGCAATATTCTTGCTTAGGTATTCATCAAATTCAAGGAACATCCATCTTCTAGCTACTTAAAAGATTATGTGGAAAAGTGGAACATACAAACAGCAGATTAATCAGTGAGGGGTCTGGGAGCCTGTAACTCACTCCAGCTGACATGTTGTGGTAAGGGAACGCACAGAACCTCCACTGCCATCCTACACATCCCCTGCAGCTCTGCCCACAGTGTGCACTGATAAACAGATTAGGGATACAGCTTCTAGGGGCTATTGCTATGAGAACATTCAAAATACAATTCGAAATCTATATCCACACATTCATTAGGGAGAAAAAAGAGTATATTTTTTTGACAATCAGAATGAGACCTATAGGTCTTCAGTTCCTGAAGGGACACTACAAGAAAGATGGGCATTTACAAGGATATGTAATAGGACAAGAGGGAATGTCTTTAACTTGAGAGTGGTTAGATTTAGGTTAGATATTAGGAAAAAAATTATTTTCTTTGAGGCTGATGAGGGACTGGAACAGGTTGCCCAGAGAAGTTGTAGATGTCCCACAATAAAGACAAAGTCTATTTAATCGTTTCTGTTCCCAGCATATACTTTACAATAAACCAAAAAATCTACACAGAAAATCTAGAGAGGAACTCTTCAGAGAATTCAAAATCTGGTTGGCTGCATTCAAAATTTTCTCTCTCCTTTTTTTTTCAAATTTCCATCCAATAATCAAATACCATCTACTAATCAAAACTTTAGAGCTCTATATTAAAGTGCTGAGGAAATGATCTCAAGAGAACAATATAGCATTGCACAATTATTTCAGTTTTTGTCATCAGTTTCTATATAATGTTGCACTTTACAAACCTCAGCCAAATTGATCTCCAAGCAAAGAAGCTGTAGTAAATGGAAATCACTGTTCAGTCCAATGGATTTCACACTGACACACGACATAAAGGAAAAAAAAAATAGACACACAATTCTGCCTTATTTTGGGACATAATCCAGCTGTCTCTGAAAACTGTGACAATTTTTCCTGTAATCTTCTGAGACTTTGGAAGAAAACTCATTATGCCTTTGGTATTTATAATATTCATAGCATGCTGACACCCAGGACTCAAATTTTCATAAATGCGTTAAATCTATTTTACCTCGTTTACTTTTGAAACCAGGGGAAGTACCCACAAAATTAGATGCAGTTTCTTATAAGGATGACAAAGTCTTGGCATTTTACAAGTTAAAAGCACTAAGTAGCGTGGGTCAGTGGTAGTGGGTTTGTTGCCAATTATTATTCTGTAAATAAAATGTGATGGTCTTATAATTAGACAGACAAGATAAATATACTATTCAAAATCTAGGAACAAGAAAATGAAGTATAAAATTATGATCTTGCTAAACTAGTTATTACCTACAACCAATGTGAGCTTGACATGAACAAATTATCTTAAACAATATTTAATTCAATTAACTTTTGTCCTCTGGTGTATTTCCTATTACACTGTAGAAATATCATTCTTCTAGACATGCTATTTACTGTTCAAGATTTAGGTAACTCAAACAATGAATTCTCAAAAGAAAATTATATAGTCCTTTTATGGGTTTCAAATGCTTTATCACTTCAAAGGGCTGCTGTTTTAGTCTTCCATTTCTTAGGAGTTTGCCACAGTTATCAGGCATTCAAGCTTATTGGGATAGCTGATGGACAGCACTGCACAGATGGGACACATGACACCAACTGATCCAAGAGGTATCCCAAGACATCATGTTCAGCATTGAAAAGCAGATGAAGAAGGAAGAGGGAGTAATGGAATTTGTCCTCCAAACACCCATTGTTTGTGATGGATTCCTGCTTTCCTGGGGCTGCCTAAACACCTGGCTACCCATGGGAAGTGGTGAATTAATTCCTTTGCTTGTGTGTTTGGCTTTTTCTTTACCTATTGAATTGTCTATATCTCAAATCATGATTTTTCTCTTTTTCTCTTCTGATTCTCTTCCCCACCCCACAGACAGTGAGTGAGTGTCTGTGTCAAGCTTAGTTGGCAGCTGGGGTTAAACCAGGACATTCCTTTTGTGTACAAAGTGGTTATTTATTAAGCCAATGAAGTACAAGACTGCTACTTTCACTGAGAGTGTGGAATATGCACCTCTGTGGAAGACCGCATCTAGATTTCTGTCATCTCTCCCAAGAGTTGTTGATGGAGTCTGTGAAGTGTTTAGGAATGGAGAATTCACAAAGTCCTTCTTGCTAAGCAGGTAGGGGAGTGGCAAGAGAGGCCTTAGAGGCTCCAGAAAAGATGGAGCCCTCTGTGAGGACAGTTTACTGGATGTTTCAGAATGCACACCTGCTCTGTTAAGATAAATGTTTTTAAAACAAAAACAACAATTATTCATGTTTGATATTAAATTCTGATATCAGAAAGCAAGGTAAGTTGTTTGGCAGGAAAAACTGCCCTTCACCATGCCAGAAACTGCAGTGATGTTTATAGGTGCCAGAAAGTAGAATCAGAAAGGGATGACAAAAGATGCCTCTGTTTTCCAACAAGAGCTGAGATCTTGCCGAATTGTTTTTTCTGCTTCAGAGAGCTGTCACACAACAAATGTTCTTTTAGGTGCCCAGCAGACTAGCAGACTTTGGCACATGGATATTAGTAAACTAAGCTAAAGAAAGGCCTATTCTCTGTCCCCGAGGCAAAGTGACACAGCAGAGCCACCTCCTCACAGTGTAGCACTTGGCTACATATCTTTTTCAGGCCTTATGTAGTACATTTCTGGCAAGGAGACCTGGTTGTTATTTCTATCTATTTTTATCAGTTCAAAATCTCTAAAGAAAAATCTACAGCTGACTGAGATTACATGACACATACACTGAAGATCTGCAGTGTATCATAAAAAATATATAGGGAAGTATAAGGATTCACAGTCTGCTGGGACAGCGCTAGGGAATTAAACAGAGCAGAGAGACCCAAATGTGGAGCAGTGCTGTCTATAATGCTTTTTGGGATTGTTTCTTGGTGTCTTCTCTCATCAGTTTGTATTCAGACAAAATTGGAGTGAACACTTTGGCACAGTCAGAACTGTGCCAGTGATGACACTAAGAATTCAGTAACCAAAACTGAATGCAGAAGGCTATCTCTTGGGCATATCTTTTAGTGCTGGTGTTATTTCTTTTTGCTCAGATTTTGTTTTGTTTTTTCTTAACACAGATATAGTCAGCAAAGGTTTAGTTGAAATCACAACAAAAAACTGATATGTAAACTGTCCTATTTCAACTAGAAAGATAAATAGAGTTCTTATGCTGAAGCGAATACAATTCTTACTGATCTATTAAAGTTTTCAAGTTAAGCCACAGACTCACTACTATTCACCAGACATAGCCAGGAGAACAGAATGGACACATAGAGGCAGCTACTACAAGCATCAGTGCACTGGCCCTCTCTCACAGTGTCGAAGTCCATAGTCATTTCAATAAAAAGAGGTCCCACAGGTCTAAGATATTTTTTGAGTGCCCTTGTTCTTCCCTTCCCTCTCTTTATAGTACCCTCAACATTGCATTCCTTTTTGTAGGTGCTGTGTGTGACAACTTCAGTCCAGATCACAGTCTCAATCCTACCCTCTAAACTTGTGATAAATTTAGCCATAGAAATCCTTGCAGCAGTGAAACAAAAGTAAGGTGTAAAAGTTTTTCAGGGAGACTTTAAGTTCAATCTGTATTTAGGGTAACTGTGGGGATTAACTGGACGTGCCCTCCACTACAAACCAAATAAACAGAGCTGAATATATATATAATTTACAGTTTCTAATGTGCAATGTTTGAAAAGACAATAGATCACCTGAGTTTCTAAAGCTGTTTAGGACTGGCACAACAAATTCAAAGGAAACTCTTCAAATACAGTGCTAACATATATTGATTCATACATACTAAGCTGACAAACGCAGTAGAAAGTACCTTTGATTTTAGTTAAGTATTAACTGTCCTGTTAAGTATTTTGGAAAATTGATCTGTTCATGCACAGTATCATTGGTAGATTTTACCCCCTTGCAATTTCATCTTTGTATTTTAAATCTTAATGTACAGTTTCTGGGGATTCTAAAAGCATTTTTCATCACTAATCAGATCTTTATCTATCACCATCATCTATCTTCTGCAGTAACTGTCCTTGAAATTTGAAAAATAAAATCTGTGCAGCAGCCTAGCTTAAAGTAGTACACAACATTTTTCCTTTTAATTTATATTTCTCAGAAGACATCTCATTATTAACTTCTTGGCTTAAACTTCTTAGAATTTCTTCTTCTAACATCTCTCTGCTTTATCTCAGTCTTTTTTTTTAACATAAGGGAGAAGCACATATTAAAGTAACAGTTTAGTCATATTAACTAGGACAGCTTTCTATTCAACTGAACAAAAACACACTTCTTTTGATTTATTCTTTACATTTCTCTCATGTTCTTTAATAAGTTATAACACTTGTTTTCTTTTATATATATATTTATATACAGTTCATCTAGACTGCATGTTCTTTGTAATTTTTTTCCTCCTCTGACAAGAAACTATACATTTCATTTTCATTTTCACTTACTTCATTAAGCACAGCTACTGTTGCCATTTAAAGTACTAGCTTACAGCAAAAAATAATTACAATTAGTCAAGCTGCTTTGCCAAAGGACAGGAATTGCTCAGTTTAACCAGAGGAATAGACAACGAGGACAACTGGTACCGCCTAAGCAGATAATCTGTTCTATTGCTTGAGATCACATGCATTAAATCAGACTTTCATCATTTTGGAACAAGATGTTTTAGGGTCTGAAGAGAAAGGCATCTGAGGAGCAGTCAGGCATCTGGTGTTGTTTAGCCTGGAGGAAAGGAGGGTGTGGGGAAACTTTATCACTCTCTACAACTACCTGAACAGAGGTTGTAGCAAGGTGGGAGTTAACGTCTTCTCCTAAGCAACAAGTGACAGGACCAAAAGAGGAAATAGCCTCAAGCTGCATCAGGGCAGGTTCAGGTTTTTCACTGAAAGTGTGGTTAGGCATTGCAACAGGCTGCCCAGGGAGTTGGTGGAGTCACTATCCCCAGAAAATTTTCAACAAATTCCAAGACTGGACTTGTTAATATAAATTCTAGACCGGTGTTTAGCGCTATGGTTTAGTTGATATGAGGGTGTTTGAGCAAAGATTTGATGATCCTAGAAGTCTTCTACAAACTTAAAGATTCTATAATTCTATTTGGCCTTTCATTTTTTCTGCTATTTCTGCCACAAAGAAGATGAAACTATTGCACTTTCCAGAACTCCTACTATCCTTACCAATAGCTAAGTGTTTAGAAGTATATCAGGTGTCCCAAAAGTCAAAAAAAATCACTTCCTTTGAATAAGTACTGACATGACTTGTGTTTTTTCTCACAGAAGCTATACACTCACTCTTTCAAAACATCCCCACGCCTCACATTCTTCATTCTTCACCATCCTAGACTGCTCATGAAGATGTTGAATCCTGACCTGGTCTTATTTCTTCTATCCATCTTTCCTATATATTGACAGAAGTAATTTCTTAACACTGCATTAATAAACTCCACCCTCTCCCCCCCCGCCCCCCCGAAAAGCAGTGAATTTGTGAATTTCAAAGCTGCTCTACTACTCAGTAACAAGAGTATGAAAATTTTCCCGTTATCTAGGACTATGCTTTTATTGTTTCTTGCCGCTCCCAATCTGCCAGTGTTTTGCTCCACTAATCTCCAAGGTTTAGTTTTAGTAGAATTCCTTTCCTGATCCAAAGAACACCTAAATGCAATGTAATGAAGCACAATACAAAGAGCTAAACCCAGGATCTAGAAGGCAGTGATTTGACCTCAGGTCCATTCAGGTTCCTTATTTCCACACTTTTAATTGAAAAGTTAAAATCCAACTTCATGAATTGGTAGTCCTGCTTGAGCAGAAAGGTTGAAATAAATTCATTCCTGAGGTCCCTCCCAACTTCAATTATTCTGTGATTTTGTGATATACATAGCTTTTGACTACAGTTTATGGGGCTTGACTACATTAAAAAATACCAAAATTGTCTTAAAGAAAAATCAGTGAAAAACAGTGCTCCAGATGAAACTTGATGACAAGAAACTGGGACATCTAGACTTCCAAGGCAACAATATTTCAGAATAAATTTCTCAAGTAGAGATGGATTGTAACCTGTCTTCCTCTCTTTTGACAAAATTGGTGAGACAGAATTTTTTAGCTTTTGAGTGGGGTTTCTAGTCAGCACACAAACTGCCTATTACAAGTGGCCTCTGTATTGGAATGCTTTCTTAAAGTGACTGGATTCTTCCAAAAATCAATTTTTAAGCTTTATGGGAATTTGAACTCTCACCCATCTAGTCCAGTCAATACCAGCGGGATGTCCCAGAAAGCCTCCAAAATGTGTTGTTCAACTGTGGTACATTCTAAGAAAACTGCAGCAAATGACATTTAAACTAATGTTAGTGTGGAAAAGGACAAGCGTTCAAAACTGTAATTAATATAATATGGCTAGTGTCACTTTCTTTAAACATTTATAAGAGAGGTTGTTCCTCCAGATGGTTCCTCTTCTATCTTTCCAATAAAATTTTGCCCAAACTGGAAATTAGAAATAATTTAAATTCATTGTTAGCAAAATGTAACCTGGGAAACGTGTAAATGCTGATAATTTCTGTGTCATTCCTACAGTGTCTCTAAAATAAAACAATAAAAGCTGCAGAACTTTAAATGCCTTGGTAATGGGTCTTTTCTTTTTGATCTCAATAAAATTGTTTCAGGTTAAAAACATTGAATTGTGATTTTGGTTTTTAAAGACTATTTTAATGATGCTTTTTCTACTATACATAGACTGATTTTCTTTCTTTCCTTTTTTAATCAGATTGCTTCATTTCAGTGTTTCTTCAGAGTACAAGAAAGATATATTTTATTATGTTCAGGAAAAATACATTCAGTCTTTTCAGATAAGTGGCTTATATGTGGAAAAAAGGAGCAGGATTAAAGAAAAAAAAAACCAATGACAAGGAAAGGGAATGCATACTAAGTGGTCTTCCATCACACAAGAGATAGAAGAAATCTCCAAAACCTGCATATCATAGAAGCAATAATGCAAACAAGAGAAAAGTGAACAACAGCAGAGTACATAAATGTCTTGAGTAGATACAAATACTGAGAAATTAAAGAAATGTTCTTTTAGAAGAGGCTGAATTATAGGTGTTATTCATATTTGTATTTATCTCTGAAGAGAGCTTACTGGAAAGGCAAAGTAAGAGTGGGGAGCAGGGAGGGTAATATAAGAACTCAGACTGTTATAATAACTGTTCAGGTGGTTAAGAGAAAAGACTGTAGAGGAAAAAATGTGAGGTTCTAGTGGTGGAAAAATTCTGAAAACAGTTGAAATTGCTCTAAACCTTGATCAGGGGTATTATGCACCACCACTATAAAGTTACAGAGAAGACTTCTGAATTATTAAATGTTTCAAAGTATTTGGACTAATTTTTGAACAAACATCTATGCTGGCTATATGCTGACTGTTACAAAGATATAAAACAAGATTATAATCTATAGAGACATACAAAATACATGCTTCTACCTTCAGATAAATCACATTTCCAGGAGGCCCCTTTAAAAAAAAATAGTTGCCATTTTGTAGGTAACAGAGACATGATATCTTAGAGCAGATACAGACTATCAGTCCCTAGATTACAATAATTCCCTGATTAATTTGATCTCAGGCCTCAAGCACACAAAATAAGGAACAGGGAGGGTGACTGATTGCTTATCCTCTCCCCATACACCCAACACCATTTAAAGAAGACAGACTTGGGTATGTCCATGCTTATGTCGTCCACTTACTAACGCCTACTGGACTGTCCTTTATCATCCTGTCAATGCTAGGAAAGAAAGTCATACAAGTTTTCAACTGGAAATATCTCCAGCATCATCAGAGTTATAAGGGGCTATCCCCAGCAATAAGTAGTAAAAGAGCAAGGGATAATCCTAAGCAAAGTGAGACCATCTGATTTGTACCCATATCGCTTAGATTTTGTCCTGTAGGCAAATGTAACTTTAGAGAGAGCCAGTCCTGCCCAAATCCAGGGAGCAAGCTGACATTTTAGCAGTGAAGGCAGTCATGCCTGCCATCCCTGACAATTCTTTATCTAGTAACACATACATACTCTGTTGAGGGCAAACCATTTGCCTTATAATATTCATCTAACTGAAGGAAGCCTGTAAACAACCTCTTTAATAGTTCAGCTGTGCTGTATCACACAGTGCTATTCGCTCCTCTTAAAATCATAGTTCCATAACAGCTGCTTGTCCTTCATTTCAATGTACAACAGTTTACAAGTCCATTCTTTTCAGACCTGTATCACATCAATGAATTTGTAACTAGCAGAAAAGGAGACCAGAGGATTTATATTTGAAGATACTGGAACAATAAGTTTATTCAAACTAGAGGAAGATGAAGAACAGGATCCATACACTACACCTATCAGAGCTGGGTAGTAAGTTGTGCTATGGTATAGAATTACTGGCTTTGAAAAATTCAAGTGTCAGTATTTCAGTATAGCTGAAATATAAAACTCTGTCTTATGTGATAGAAGGAAAGTGTGGAAACAGACTTTCTTTTATGAGCTTTTTCTAGATTTTAAAATGGACACAAAAGTTCTGACATTGGACAGCACTAAAGTAATCTTCAAGCATAGCATCCTTATCTCAAGAAGCAAAGTGTGATATACTGTAAAGACAGTGTCAGGCTTAACAAGTTGACCTTATTAATATTTAAAGAGACAGTTTTATTTATGTATTTATTTTTTCATGGAAAAAGACTTTTTAAGTTTTATCTGCAATTCACCTATATCATCGACATAGCTATAGTTTAAGCTCAAATATTTTACCCAAAAAAACATTTTCTCTGAACTAATATATACTTTTCCACGCAGTACAAAGTACAGTTGCCTCCATACTTTTCAGTTCCAGTTCTCTGTATCACATGATTAATGTACTAAAGTATTGGCCAAGACTCAGAATCTTGCTTTATAAGTTCAACTTGAATGTTTTAACATAACGCTGTTTATATCACAAGTGTCCAATAACAAAAAAAAAAAGATTCATTATTACCCATTTTTAAAACAAAGCTTGGAGATTTTCTTTTCTTTTTCTGTAGCCACACATTCATTTCATTGTAAGCAAAGTTTCAATTTTGTTTACAACAATCATCCCATGATCTTCAGACAGATTATTCTTTTCTATAAATTATCCATAAAATCAAATGGTTTTGGGATTGAGGACTGAGTCTGTGCTTTTTTGGCAATTACTTTCCTTGTCTTTTTGATCTTGTCTTTGTTTAGTCCTGGCTACTAATTCAATGTTTGAACAGGTATTTTTTTCTGATCTGTTTTATATTTCCTCACAATAAATATACATATATATAAAAGCAAGTTTCTAACTTGACAAGAAAGTTGAATTTCACAATGTCTTAAAAATATAATGGATTTTACTACCTGTCCATATAAAATATGAAAGAAAAGCAATTCAATTACATCTCCATCCCAGATGAAAGTCGGGGGAGGGGAAAACAATGCCATACACATTATTAAAGAGATTTCATCACTGCAGATTTAATGAAAGATGCACCAAACTGAACCCTAGCATTTCATTACTTACAAAAAGCTCCATATTCTTACATGAGGCAAATCAATGAGACTTAGACAGCCAATAATGCTGCAGCTTTAAAAAGTCTAGAGGAACAAAATTACTTTTGTTCACTACAGACACATACATAACAATGGCTTTTATCAATATTGTATTAATCTGTGCTTAAAAGGAATTCATTTCCCAAAGTGATAAGAAAAGTGATCATTTTCTATCAAGAGTGAAAACATAATAAAATGAGAGAGAAAACAAATACTGCTAAAAAAACACCCTTTTTTGGCTGCAAAGCAGCCTTCTTGAACAGAAAACTCAGTTAAGGATATTTGTGGGATAGGGACCAAATTTGTTGTATCTGTTGTGATGCATATTTTTTTCCTCTTTTTATAAAGAGCATGTAGAGCGTGTGTACAAATACTCAGTACACAGAATACTTGGTAAAATTCTTATTTTAAAGAGAACAAGCTGAGAGACTTGAAATTCTTCTTGCACTCTATGCTTCAGCTAGATTCTTCTGTAGTAGTAGAAAAGGCCTTAGTAAGTCCACAGGGAGCATTTTTTAGCATGACAGAAAAATCTCTTAAAATTTTAGGTCATACCATGGAAACAACGTACAACTAAAGTGTTGATTCTTAACAGAAAAAAAATTCATTTTTCAGGAGCAAGTAAATAACAAATACTCAAAGATATGAATAAGGGTATCTTAATAACACTAATGGAGAGATATTTAATCTCTTTGCCTCTGTATATAAAGTATTATAAATAAAGCTAGAAATTAAACTTCAAGCAAGCCATTCTTATTCCCCCCCCCCTCCCCATCCCCTCTGGGGAGAGAGGGACAGAGTCAGAGACTATGGGTTGAAATAACCATTTACTGAAATGCATGGAATATTGCGCAGAACAACAATACTGACAACAAAAGTATACAAAACAGAGAGTGCTTTACACGAGGAAGGTGTTCACCACCTTGACTCAGTTCCCAGAGTCAGAGACAATAAAAAACAGTGATGGACAGAACCCTGGAAAGCTGGATCATCTGCATTGCACAGCACCACCTGCTTCTGGAGCACTCCGCTGCTCTGGTTCGATTGAGATGTGGAAATCAAATATGAAGGGCAGTTCCTGTAGTAGCCACTATGTCAGATATTATGGCATTTCATATCAGAGAAATAGATCCTCTCAAAACATTTATTCTGTAACTTGAGAATGATACAGTATAAGATTAAATCCAGAGGATAGGAAGCTAGACTTCCTTTTGAATAAACTAAAGAGAGTGGCAAAGAGTTTTAGCACTTCTAAATCTTATCTTGTCATCAATTAATCAATACTGCCAGGATTATTCTTAATAAAACCTTTTAAGCACACTGGATTACTGAACGTCTTAACCTGTGGGGCTCATTGAGTACAGCTTGTGTCCAGACAAGAGTGTAAGCTTGCATTCTTCTTCAGCAGCCTTGTTTAATTGTTAATTGTATGGAAAATTTGGGTCCTTAAACACTGACACCTGAGGTGAAACAGGTAATCAGTACACAGACATGATTTATTCCTAACAGTAAAGTCTTCCCACTACCCACTTATCCACTACTTCATACATTAGAATGACAACTTTTCTGGTTCTCCATATTTAGGAATTAAAAGTCACTTTAATTTTATATGATCTTATTTCTTGGCAAAAGTTTTATGCCTGTAAATTTTATCCCAATTTTCAGATCCCTGATTTATTTCTTACACTTGATAAAACAACTGTCTTCACAAACTGAGGAAAACTGCAAAACATTGTCAGGATATTCCTTCCTCCTTTGGGAGCTTGGTAAGCAACCATGTTCTATTGAACTGATTCTCTCAAAATTACAGGATGGTTTACAGAGAATAAATCAATTGTAAATTCTTAAATAGTGCTAAAGCTTCTTCCTAAACTATCAAGACAAGCCAACATAGCAAATTACCCCCATTTGATCTGCAGTTTCTACACCCAGACCATCCACTACATACCAGTTTCTGTATTTTATTCAGTGAAATCGTTACTTTTTCCTCATTGCCACCTGTTTTCTTCTCTCATCTAGGTTTAAATTGACTGTTAGGAAGAAATTCCTTACTGTGAGGCACTGGAAGAGATTTCACAGAGATGTTGTGTTCAAGGCTGGAAATCTGATCAACCTGGTCTAGTGGAAGGTGTCCCTGCCCATGGCAGGGAAGCTGGAACTAGATGGTCTTTAAGATTCCTTCCAACCCAGGCCATTCTATGATTCTGTAGAAATCTCTTTTTATAACACTTCTACCAAAGGTTTGGGAAGGGTGCAGCTGAATATGTTCTTTACTGGATCTGGGTCTTGAACTTTTGCTTTAATATGGAGATATCTACTCTTTCACATTTCTTTTTTTTTTTTTTTTCCCCTCATTTATATCAAAAAGTTCTTTGAGGCATAAGCATTTCCTCTAAAAAGAAGCAAAGCCCAGTGAGAATCACAACATCTGCCAGGGCTTATACATGCTGTTATACACCATTTAGTTAACACTAATTGTAACCAGTCCATGAAGCTCAGTCATTGATTGATGAAATTAATGGTCAGGTTCTGGCTGATACTAACTGAAGCAGTAGGATTCATATATATCTCTCCAACTAAAAAACTAATGAATCACAGGTCACAGCTGCATTGCTACTACATGCTTAACAAAAATGTATTGTTAACAGGACAACCGGGGAATGTAAGGGATGGCTGCTTTTTGCTACCCACCTCTTTTTGAAGAACAGCCAGGGCACTTAAAGGGCAGTAAATTGGCCTGTTCCCTCCTTACAACAAATCTTTTTTCATCAATGGTACTTGAAGATAGCCCGCTGTTGTGGTTTAACCCCAGCTGGCAACCAAGCACCATAGAGCCGCTCACTCACACCTCCACCAACAGGACTGGGGAGCAAATCAGAAGAATAAAAGGGAAAAAGCTGATGGGTTGAGATAAAGACAGTTTAATAGGAAAAGCAAAACTCATGCATGCAAGCAAAGTAAAACAGGAAATTAATTCACCATTTCCCATGGCAGGCAGGTGTCCAGCCGTCTCCAGAGCTGGACTGTGTGACAGTTACTTGAGAAGACAAATGCCACCACTCTGAATGTTCCCTCCTTCCTTCTTCCCCAGGCTTTATATGCTGAAAACGATGCCATAAAGTCTGGGAGATCCCTTCAGTCAGATGCAGTGACATGTCCCAGCTGTGTCTCTCCCAACTCCTTGGTGGGATGTAAGAGAAAGAGAAAAGGCCTTTACACTGTATAAGCGCTGCTCAGTAGCAACAAAACCATCCCTGTGCTATCAACACTGTTTTCAGCACAACTCCAAAAGACAACTGTGAAGGAAATTTACTCTACCCCAGACAAAATTAGCACATCCACAAAGTTGATTTCCTGCATCTGGTCTCTGTCTGCACAGAGGACTGCCCATAATTTTGCTGGGGGCAGCTCTCCACTTCTGCAGAGATGGACTATGGCAGTGCACATAACAAAAGCACTTTTGCTTCAGTCTTTTTAATGCCTATAGAGATTCTGAGCATTGGTCTAGAAGGCTTCACTTGCATATTTTCAAACATAAGTGACTCTTCTCCATTAGCTTTCTTACAAAGAAGCATATGTACAAATCTTTCTTGCATAAGACAACTCCCACTTCTTGAAAGGTGATGTGGGATCACAGCATTGCTTAGTCATGTCTAATAAGGAGTTACCAGCATTGTCTGTTTAATTTTTATCAGGTGTTCTTGGAATTTCTCTGTGCAAGATAAACCTCTTCAGTAAATAAGTGTCATTAAATAAAAGTTTTGAATGCATTTAGAAGTTTTGTTTCCCAACTCCAGTTAATACAATTAAGGAAGTAAATAATTCTGCCTGGCTATATGCTTCCTGAGGATGAACAATTGGTGAAACTGATTATTTAGTGAATTCACTTTTTTTTAACCTGCAAAATGATTCCTGGTCTTTCCAGAGTCAGTCTTAATGGATTGAGCAAGAAGCATGTACACTATAATTTTTCACTATATTATAATAAAGTGAACTTTTTCTAAATGTCACCATTTAAATTTCATGGGGCATGAAATCTACTTTTGAAATGAAAATTAAAGCCCTTTCCCAAATAAAAAGTCTAATCTTGTAGCCAAAAACACTTCATATTTCCTGACATTATTAACTTTAGAGGGCTGCCTGTAAGAAGATAAAATTATCTGACATATTAAAACTGAATTTCCTTTATATAATTATGTTACAGAATATCTTAAATATAAGGTTCTAAGACTAATATTAATGTGAATTTAGCAGTATTTTAATTTACTAATACTAAATCTAAATGCCCTTCATTTAAACATGATAATGGTAATATAAATACTAACATATTAGTTCTGAAGAAAACTATTTTTGGACTTAAAATGGTGCTTAATGTCAAAAAAAGATAACATTGCAGTAATCTCAAGGAAGCTCAACATTAAATATACTCACTTGCTGTTGAAGTTATAATACACACTGTATTTTCTGTTTGAAAAGGTGAACAGAGATTTTTATCACATTCTAAACAGTTGTAATAGCACTCATAATTTATAGCAATCCATAATTAATTTATTCATTATTGTGACAACTAAAGCCAAAGGTTTTTAGAGTGATTTAAGAAGAAACATATAAACAGAACTGAAGATTTTCAAATGTTCTCAGCTCAGAGTTTCTAAAATCAAAACTAGTTGGGAAAAAAAAGAAATCCATAAAACACTTACCAAAAAAACCCCATAATATGTCTTAGGAGGCTGTTAGGTCTTGATTAAAAAAAAAAAAAATCCTTTTCTTAGTTTGATTGTTGAACATTAGAGTTGGTGCCATTTCCATTTCAACAGTCTGTGTTATAAGCAGAACAATAAGATAGACAGATGTATAAAAATAAAGTTCACTTTTTATATCAGTATAGCATTCTCCCCTGATACAGAACAAATACTGAAGACTTTGATCCTGTGTTATTTAATATCTTACTTTACCATAAAGCCCAGACATATATTCGAAGATAAAACATCTTGAGAAAATAAGCATGAAATATCAACTTTGTTCACAACTTCTTTATAATGGAAAAGTTACCAACTTTTTTCATAGGTATCAATAAAATGTGCTTTCAGATGTTTAATTCAAAAGGAAAAATAAATCTAATGGCTCAGACACTGGGCTGAATTTTGAAAACCCTGTTTTAATTTCTGAATTCAGAACTCCTCTCTACTCAATATTATCATTGTCTAATCTACAGTGAATTTTACCACTCTCCCAAGAACTGGACCTATATCAGTTCCTTCACATTCCAGCTGAGAGATCTGTGCTTCCTCTGACCTTCTAAATTTGCAAATCTTCTGTTCACCTTTTCTTGCAGGTAATGCATGTTCCACAGATTTGTCCAGGATAAAGCTGCGCTCAAACCAATCTGTTGGCACCAGGTGCAGCAGTCAAAAAAACTGCTGCCAACCAAAGATGTTTTTTAATCTCGGTTGTATCTCTTGCCTTGAGTGTAATGGGATCCATCCCCATTCAATGCTGCAAGTCTCCTGTAAAAACTTGTTCAGCTTCATTTTCCTCTGGGGCAAAGGACAGATGACACATGCTAGCACCAGTGCTAGCACCGTGGCACACCACAAGAGGAAGTGCACAGTGGCACAGGGAGCACAGACCACAGCTGGGATTCCCCTGGCTACCCCCAAAGCACGGAGCTGGGTGTACTGTGACATGGGCTGAGCATGAAAAGCAGAGAGCTGGTTGGTCCTGCTACCCCTTTTCTCCTATAATTTCATGCATGAGGTGATTTGTGAGACTTTATTCTGTAACTGTTTGCTTTTACCCTCCTTTGCATTATGAAATTGAAAGAGATGTTTAGTGCTGAAAAAACAAGTTCAGTTACAGCGCTGCTGAGTTCCCATATTTCCATGCACCTGTGCTGTAGAGCTCAGTGCTGTCAAGTGCCCAAAGTTCACAGAAACAAGCCTGTGGCAGCACAGCCTGAGAATGAAAAGGAATAAAAAAAAGAAAGTAGCAATGCCCTTTAACCTTGATCAAAGTAATTTTGGGATGTTTCAATGGAGAACCTTTAAATATCGTCCTTGAGCTAGTACTGTCACGATAACTTGAGTAATTTATACTGTTCTTCTTTTGTGTAATAGTGTTCTCTTAAATTTCAAGTGTGTTATACATAGGGATGCACAGGCACACACACACCCCTACCACAAAATATTTTTTTTGACATTCCCACTAGATAAAAAGCACTGGAGTCACTGCCTCTTACCGACAACACCCAATTGCAGTTGCCAGCTATAAAAGAGCATTAGTGATCTCTGTGAGAGCTCCTTATCTAATTCCAATTAAAAAAAAATGAAAAAGCATAAAATCACCTTTATCAGCTGTTTAAACTGTACTATATTTGACATGATTTAGGCAAGGACTGTTCACATGATCCCTTGCACCATCTGAAGCTTCTGTTGTCTTTAGGTATCAAAATCTTGAAGCTCTCAAGGATAGGTTTAAGCATAATTAACTTCAGACATGAAAAGGTTGTATTCAAATCTGAAGCCAAAGGCTCCTTTACTTGGAGAAAGACACAGTCCTAGACAATTCAAGGGGCATATCTTAAACACTCCTTAGGAATGAATCACCCTTAGGAGGTGCATAATTTTCTTACTTGGCTGACAAGGGAGTCTAGGCTGACTAGATCATATTTCAGCATCTGACTTTCAGGTGTTTAACAGAGGACAGAGAAAGCCAAACACATTTTTCCGTGGGTTTCATTGTCACTATGAATTGTTACAACAGAGCCACCTAAGTTTCCTGCCATTAACAACCTTAGAGACAAAGGTTATCATCCATTAAAGAAAAACATTTTGTCCAATATCCTTCAAGATTTCTTATGTGAATCCGATATTTGAAGCCTGCCATATGTGCAGACACCAGATGTCCTTTTCAACTGCCAGATAAAGTAATAAAAGACAGCAAGGAATATGGAAAGCCATTGTACCTGAATGCTGCAAACCTGCAGGAAATGTGAAGTTTTTCCTACTGCAATACACACCAAAAAAGCATGTGGCATGCCACAGCATATCTGTAAAGAACAGTGGACAAGAAAGTGTTTTGAAGATGTCAGATCAAGGAAAGTACATTCATTCCTATTTTATTGGAAGCATTTTCAAATTACAGCACTGTCTCACTGTCATGAACATAAAGCTGTGACTTCCTTTGGTTTTCTATATCACTTCATGCAGATTTTCTAAAAATGCTTATGAGACAAATGCTTATGAGACCAGTCTCATCACAGAAGCTCCAACGGAGCTTTCATGCAGGCTAAAAACAAGACCTCATTTGAGCAGCACTGACTTTTATCAGCTTTATTACCTGTTGTCTTTTCTCTTGCAATCAATATGGTGAATGTCTATGCAAATGAAACATTTTCAGTGCTGAGCTCAGATGTGTATCATGCAGGAGGCCACTGTACAAGTCTTACCCACCCTATACAGACTGCAGCATTTTGCTTTTGAAACATGTCTCTCAACCTGCAATTTTCTCAGATCACGCTGAATAAGGAAGTGAAATTAAAGCAATATTTTACCTGAGTCCAGAAAACTTTAACTCAATCTTGAGAATAATAGATTATTTCTAACCTGATGTAAAAATAATCAATAAAACCTGCAATTGTTTGTTTTCAAGGGCATGGTAGAAATGAAAAGGGAAAAAAAAGACAGACAGACATTGCAAAGGAAGCAAATGAACAGATCAAACTTGAAATTTCTTTAAACCTTCTGAGAGGACATTCTATGGGACTGAGAAAGGAAATACTTCTTGATTTATATTTTGGAGGATGTGGTTCCATTTCCTCTCTTATATTATGAGGAGTCAGAAAGACAACTTAGCTTCTATGATCAACCTGTGATGAGGTATCTTGCTTTCATTAGGCATGACTTGTACCTAAAATCCTAAATCACTACTGATTCACACTATGCTTCTGAATGCGTTACCATAAAGGTATTACTATTCAAGTTTAAATCACTTTTTCCATGTTCTCTAAGAACACAAAAGGTCTGACAAAAGTTGCTAACTTGCCAAATAACCTGAGTTAGATCCTCCACAAGCTCACTCAGTTCCAATGAACTCATATTGTGTCACTTGAGTATAAGATAAGAACTTTTCAAGGTGGGGTTTTTTTGACAGTATTTCTTGCGGTTTTTTCTATCATCTGATTGAAGACCTAACTGCTGAAAACTGTTAGCTATTGTATCAACGGATTTTTATAGCTAGTCAAACTAAAATCAAATTACTGAATGAATGTATTTTCAAGTGAGTAAATTAGAAACCACATTAACAATTATCCCCTATATTCTGGAACAACACCAAAAAGACAGAACTAAAGCTCTACTAAAGCCAGAGTGATTTGTATTTTTGAAATCATGGCATTAGTCAACTAAAACAAGAATTAATCTTGTACTACCTAAAAGTATACCTCTCCTGATCAAATCACACCAACACCTTCTTATTTTTTACAGCTGTTTATACTGAAAAAGAGGCTTAATCTGTTGCCGGGTGTTTTTGTAAAGCCTGGCAAAATGAGGCTGTGAGCTCAGCTGGGGACTCCAAATGTTCTTGAAATATTTTTCAACATATCATGATCATAATCATTGATAACAATAATAACAGGAAATAAATGATGACAGTGGGAGCTCTATACATGTAAGAACTCAGTAAAGCATTGCAAAACATTCTTATAATTTTTGATTACAATTACAACGGTTACAATAGCAAGGATAGTTATAACTAAAAATAGTAATATTAATAGCAACTAATTGTAACAGTAAGCAAGACAGTATCTCTTGATGCAACTTTTATAGAAGCTTTATAAATATTTCTGCTGAAACCTAAAATAAAACTCATTTTAAACTTCAAGGAGTTGGACTTGATGCCTAAGAAGATTTGGGTATGCTGAAGTCTTCAACAGCTGCTTAAAATTAAATATCAAGTATTTAAGGGTCTCCTTAACACTAATATCATAATTTACAAGGCAACAGAGGGAAATAAACTGTCACCTAAAGACCCTTATAAAACACCATTACAGAATTCCAAACTGAAGAATACTCTGCAGGTTTCTACATGTATCTATTCTGACTTGTGTTTTACAACCAATTTCATCTTGTGCAAAAAGCAGCTTATACACTGAGAGTTCATGTAATTGTTTCTTCTTCCTTAAATAAAGCCCAAAATTTAGAATAACTATATCGAAATTCTAGCTTTATATATCTGCCAAAAGCCCAGGAAGACTATCAGTTCCTAGAGAGAGACAAGTTGTGACTGTCCCAGGCTTGAAATGGTTTAAAGCCAGGTTGAATGGAACACTGGCAACCTGGTCTAGTGGAAGGCGTCCCTGCCTGTTGTCATTTTATGTAAAAAGCTCCATACATTCTTGGTCATTTCTTATGGGCAGCTCCTCATACTACTAACTCCTTCTTCCTCACAGCACAGCCAACAAACTCCATCTAACTTCTCAACCAGCCAACCTACTCTTTTACAATACCCATCCTAATTTTATCTAGCTGTGGCCTATTTAGGGCAGGCCTGTTCCTAATTCTTGGTAATTAGCACAGCTGTAACTCCGTAGGGGTGAGATTACCTTCATCACTATCTCTATTCTCCTATATTCCATCCATCCACACCTGTCCCTTTCAACTCAAACCAGTCCATGATACATGATTCTATGATTTTATGCTAGTGATGATGAGTTTGGTGTCAATGCATCAGCTAAGAGCAGGATTCAAAATAATTAGCTTCCATTCTCTCCCTTCTCTGACTTTTCTCATGTATTTCTTATTATTATAGTCCTTATTATTTCTCTTATTAGGTAGGTCAAAGTTGGCTCTTAGTGAACATAGTTTATTGAACTAAAGCTTTAGTATACTTCCTTTTAAATAAATAGGTATTTGGAATTAAAAATTTATATACAGACAAATAAATCCAAAAGGTTTTTTAAACACTATCCCTAAATCCTTTGTAAAATCTTAAGTGTGATTTTTATTATCAAGACCTCATGTCTGAAGGCAGTGCAAAAAATCAGACAGTCAGGTCAGTCAATGGCAACAGCTGACAAAAGATACACAGCCCCTTTCTAGCTCAGATTTTGCATTCCTTTTTCTTTCTCACTGCTAATGCTTTAACTCAAAATATACAGAATGATTCCAGAGCAATATCAGGGCTGGAGCTTTGTTTTATCTTTTCCAGAAGAAAGGTCTGACTTTGAGACCATAGCCTTTCTAGCATTCCCTCTAAGTTAATTGCCCACATTTTGTCACTGGAACAGCTTCCATCAGGACAGGAAAAAAAATATCCCCATCTCATCGCTGCAGTACCTTACATTTCCTATGACAATCTGAAAAATGTGAGAAGCTGACCAGTCTCTGCATCCACTCCTCAATTTTCAGAACAACAACTTTCTCTTGGCAATTCTGAAACACTTCTCTGTCCTTTCCCGACTTCTTCGCAATTGTTCCCTCAGCATTGGAAAGAGTTGCCTCTAAAGTCAATCTTCATTTTTCATTTTTGATATTATAAATGTCTTTCATTGCTTTAAACAACTTCTGGATGAGCATATTTTGGTTTTAATTATGATTTTAAAAAGTAATGTGTCTTTCTGCAAATGCACAAGCAATAAATATCATTCAGGCTCATGGTGAGGTCCTGGATTACATGTGCCTTTTAGGTCATGTCAACTATTGAATTAATTTGACATTTGTACATGTAAGAGCAAGCTGACAGCCCACTGGGAACTGCAGCAGAAGCAAAGAGTCAAGCAATTTGAGCTCACCCTGCCCTTAAATGTAAATCAAGGATCATTTCTTGCTGCAATTTAGACAAAAACACAGTCTGCTGAATTGACTATAATCAGTAGCCATCCACTCAAGGTAATTGTCTTACCTAGCAGAACAGCAGCACATAATGTGCCTTACAGAATAAACCCCAAAACAAAGTAAAACAAAACCAAAAACCTGTGTAAACATCTGAAGCCATTTCCAAAACCAAATTCAGAATAATAGCTCAGGATGTTTTCAGATTCACCAGATAATTATCTTCTTGCTTGAAGGATGGCCATGAACAAAATGCATTCAATAATTTAAATACAGTGAGCAGAATTTAATTAGCCTGACTCTGCTAATCAAAGCATCAAAGCAGATGGAGTAGATCTATGGGAATCTGTGTTTAATTTGAAATAAATTGTATAATTCCAATTTATTTTGACAATCTCAAGTTAGTCCAGGCAGTAACAATTTAAGATATCAATACAAATTGAGACAGTTAAATATAGGGCATAAAAGGGTCAGACAAAAAAAAAAAAAATTTAAAAAAGAAAAAGAAAAAAAAAAAAAAAAAGAGCAACCATTGCAGAGTAATCCAAACCAAAAAAGCAGAATCCAGGTTTGAATAATGGTTCAAAATTTGAATAAAGCATGAGAATATTAATATGTATTTAAATACAAAGGAATAGTGTGCAAGGACTAGATCAAATTCTATGTCTTTGGGGGCCAAGATTAGTGCATTTGTATTTGGTTGACTGTCAGAAATTTTATGTTTGTGAGGCAACCAAAATTACCAGACAGTTTTTAAAAGGTCATTACAGCTTTTGGCCCATATTTTGATTCATTATTATTGTAAATTACTAATGGCTGAGGACTACATTCTGTTAGCTTAGTAACAAACTGGATTATGTCTGAGGTTTTAATGAAAGATAGAATTCATAATTCAAAAAGAAATAAGGTGTTTCTTCTACCCTTTCTTATGAAAAATCTAAGGTCAGTTTCCTAAAAGTCTAATAAATCATACTGAGGTGGAAATCTAGACAATTATTATTTATTATTTTAATTTCTTCTTAAGGCCATTTTATGGTTTATAAGAAAGGATCCAGCTACTTCATTATTGTTCATGGCAATGTTTACCCTCTGAAGGCTCCAACATCCAGTAAAAAGTCAGCAAAGCAATCAATAAACAGAGGTGAGAGACAACATCTCAGCCAAGTGTCTCATGAAGGAAGGTTTAGCATTATTATAGACATCTTTGTCACTATGTGGTTTTCAGTGTTTTGGGTTTTTTTTTTTTTCCATTCTGTGGATGAATAAAAAAACAGGATTGCCTAATTCAAAATGAAACTTTTATTTTTCTTTATACAAATTCACTTCTTGTTCCTTGTTGTATATGCTGATGTAGGCTCTGAGAATTTTTGTTTTGTTTTTACAGTACTGCACATAATAGAAGTACTGGGGCTGTGATTCTTAGATTCTATGATAATACAAACAATTATCTGTAAGAAAAACAGAAAACAAAAAAATCTGTTTCAGTTGTTCTATTTTACTTATGAGGGATAAACAAAAATTTTGCATCTTTGTTCAGTAGCTAAAGAAACAAAATTAGGCTAAGATTCCAGACTCTAACTGGTAGTCTAATAGGGATAAGGCAAACAAATGATCACAGAATTTGCTATTCCTTTCTACTTGGCATTGCAAAACATTGGTAATTGGATACAAGTACATTCCACTAATATTAACTATGATCAAGCATCAGACCAAATGGAATAATCTGTAATGTCAGTCAGAAGAAGAAATGATGAAGAGTGGAATCTATCAAGGGAGAGATAATCTGCTCTTTATTTTTAATATAGTTAGAGTAAAATCTAGAACAGGTTTGGATAAGATCCAACATCACACTTAAACAGATTTCATTCTCGATAGCAAGGGTTCTCCTCTATTCCACCCACAGTGGCAATTGCTATAGCAATTGGTCGGGCAGTTACTTACAGGAGAATTTATCATGTGCACAAGTTCCAGTAAATAGCTTGATTCCCCGAAACAGCAATCATGAAAACGTGTATCACCCTTGGCTAATCTGTCAGTACAACCATCTGATTAGCAAGGACAGAGGGGAGAATGAAACAAGAAGAAGAAAAAAAAAATAAAAAAAGAGAGAAAATGGAATGCATATCAAGATAATATACTTACTTCCTACAGAAGAACTATAAAAAATTCTTTAAAGAGTACTGGCACAGTAAGACTGCAACAATTAATGAGTTATAAATTGTACAGAGAACAGTATAGGAATTCTTTCCAATTCCCATTGTAATTCTACTGATTTCATAGCAAACCTATTAAATAAGTATCCACCATTTCTACATTCACACGTACGAGCTAAAATTTATACAAATATGCTCTCATGAGACAATGGTGCTTCATCCTTTTGCAAAACACCCAAATATACAGAAAATACAGCTAACAAAAACACTAAAAGCCCTACTACAGGAGCTAAAGAATCATAATATCTCTCTAATTACAAGCCATAGTTCTCAGAACGTGCCCTCTCTAACACATATTGCTGTGTGCCTGTGCATTGCTTTAATTGCCTGAAAAAAACCCTCTCTCACACACTTGCCTCCTTGGGAGAAGCTGACAGCACAAATATGCAGTGGATGTTAATTATTCAATGCACCTACCATAAGACACTCAGGTATTATGACAATAAGCGCAGTGTAAGAGCACATATAAAAATAATAGAACAATCCACACTGCAAGAGTCTGACAAAGCTGGAATAAATTAAAAGCTGGAGCAGCAAGCAAACATTAATCATTCCACTAGAAAAATGTTCTTTAACAGATTTTGAAAACCTATGTCCATGCTTCTTTTCTATTATTCATATTAGCACTATCCCATATTGCTTTTCAGACTGATTGATTTTCCCTTGGTCTTCCAGAGTACTTAAGTATTATATGCCTCTCTGAGGTCATCTGTGCCTCAAGAAGACACACACAATGTCTGGCATGCCTTCAGCAGCTGCCACTAAAAATACCTGTGTAACACTTTAATTTGGCCTTTAAAATTCTACAACTGCAAATCTATTCTAATCAAGAGAGGCTCTGTATTGTTGCATAAAGCCACTAGAAGAAATTGAAACAGCGCCAGACAATGTATTATGAGATCCAGCATAGTGTTTGTTATATGTATGAAAACAACTGTTCTTTTACGGAAACTTTTTTGCTCACTCTTAACTCCAGGAAAATGAAAACATGAGAAATGAACAAGTTTGACTTCAAGGTTAATGCAGCAGAAATAATTTCATTCCAATCCATTCTCTTTCTAACCTGTGATTTAATTATTATTATTAATATATAAGGGTTGTGAGAGTTTCATGGTACTTACAACAAAAATTTTTAGGAAGGAATAACATTTTTAACTTGCAGGTGCTCCTAAACATCAATACAGATTTTTATAAAATAGAATGATCCTCTAGTATAGATATTTACAAAATTACAAAGAAATATGTAGTCTACATCTGCCACCTACTGTAAGAATAAAATACTGCAGCTCTCCTACCTGAATCAAAATAGAAAGATTAGATTGACTTTACGATTGAAAAAAAGGCAAATAATTAAAATAAATTTAAAAATTCGGACCAAAAATTAAAAAAAAAAAAGAATTGCTAATAAAAAGTGGTGAAATCATAGGTGTACTCAAAAAATATATAAGTCTATAGTTTGGAAAATGCATTTTTTTCTTTGCTGTAATTTTAAAAATGGAGATTCAAACAGCATGAAGAAAATGAGCCTATAATTTTAGAATGTGTAGCACCACTGGGTGATTGTCTATGAGTAACAACTGTAAGCATCATAGTGAAGGTATGAATGTTGGACTTTCTTCAGTGCTTGCATACTTCTCTAAATATAAAAATATAATCCGGCTTTAAAATCTCATTTATATATACAGAAACAGTGTAAAAAAATAACTCTTTTTTACAACTCAAACTCATAAAAGGTTGTGGTGGGATTTTGTTATTGGGCAACCCCTACAGATATGTTCACATTCAAGCACTGGTTTCCCTATCATCTACACCCTTTTTTAACTTTCTCCATAGACCTGTGTTGAATTAGTCCAACTGTGTATATGCATGCCTATAGGCTTTGAGGCCATGCATCTCTTTCTGACTGCCCTATTTAGCAGCAGAGACCAAATCTGCATGAACTGACTGCAGTGGTGCACAGTCACCAGTTTTTTTTTACCTAATCAGGCCAGTAATAACATCACCTGGGAAAAGAGATGGTGTCAAAGTGATATTAGTAGAGCTGTATTAGTGGAGCTCTCTTTAAAGGACAGGCAAATATTTAGTGTTTACCTGGGCAGATTTGGGCACATTCCTCAACAGACCCAGATCCTGAACAGCAAAGAAGATTCTTCAGCTGTTCACAGATTCACAGAGTGTTCTGGGCTGGAAGGGACCCACTAGGGTCATCAAACCCAACACCTAAGTCAGCTCCTCCTTATGAATACTTACCATCAGCTTTGAGGAAAACCAAGATGGATTCCTTAGGCTTCAAAGACCATTTTTTTGGAATCCCATATGAAGAAGATTATTAAAACAAAATCAAGTCACCTTGGAAAAATACTGTGACAAGCCTTCACAGAGGCATTACTTCACTCAAAGGCAGACATCTTCATCTTACCTCTCAACAGAAATTTTGTGCTACCCTTTAAAAGACTAATGCCTGAAGAAAACCATCTGCTAGCAGAATAAACCTTAAGCCACATTACAGATGTCAGAATTCTTTTATTTTAATCACAAAATAGCTTTCTAATCTATTTCTACCTGGGAAGATAATTCTTAATTTTCAAGGCATCCATGTAAATTTATTCAGCATTTCTCATGCCTACAATACCTATAATTTTTATATCATTATTTCTGTACAAGAACGTGTCATGAATGAGGCCTCTACCCTCCAAAATACAATGTTATTGATAAAGTGGAGCTTTTACAGAATGTGTTTCATTTGAAGTATGTCAAGCATTTTAGGAATATATCTATATAATATATATATTTTTTATATAAGCATTTCAGTTCACATTTCTTTTTTATTAATATTTATTTAATTTTTTAAAATATTGTTCTGAAGTGTTTTTAAACTATGAACATACAATGTCCCACTTGGTGGGGATTACATCAAGCAAAATTTAGTCTGCTCATTTCCTCTTCTGTTCTTGGTTCATTTTCAGTTCTCACTCTCCAAGTCCAACTATCATGCTGGTCTCTTTCTCTAAAATACCAGAGTGGGAAAGTTACTTTCATTATTTACTTCTGTTTTCCTGGGAAGGAAAAAGACACTGGGGATTTTGTTTTTGCTAACACTGTTGACAACAAGACTGTTTTCAGATGGATATTTCATCCTTCAGCCTGGTTGTTTTCCACTCAGATCAGGGAGATGCTGCTGTTCCTAGCTCAGATAACCATCTTCTTCTCTTTCATGGAGACTGGGGAATAGGTGAGTAGAGGATGATATACATCATACATCACCTGGGTTCAAAATGTAGTCTCAGGCCAGGCAGCTCATTCCTGTCCCACTTGCTGCTTTTTCTTGGGTACTCACTGTAAAACTCAAGCCCTCTTGTGTACCACTGCATCTGGTTCTGCTGAAAAAAAAAAAAAAAAAGAAGAGAGCATACTACTGGAAAAAGGCCTATATTTTATTGAAAGACCAAATATGAGCAGAGTGTCAGAATTTATTCTGTTTGACAAGAATCCCTCCCAAACATGACAGGAAGCTATGTTATCCGAATAATGAGGATTCCAGCTGAGGTAATTCAGGGGAATTCATGGACTAGTTTATGCAAATACAATGCCTCATTTAACACCTAGGATACACAGACAAGTTCAAGAAGGCCCAGTGTTAATAAAAGCACATTAGAAGATTTTGAGCATATTCAAAATCCAATCACATTTTGCAGCAGACATACCTGTCCTAGAAATTCAGTATGGTCTCTAGGGGATTTACTGTCTATTTCTGAACAGCAGAGCAAGTGCAGCATGGTTTATAGAGATTTGCTACTATAAAAATGCAGAAGGCAGCGACCTGTATAACTGCATATAATACTGCTATCCAAGCTTTGCACTAAGAGGAATTTCTTTCTCTTTCCCTACCCCCCCCCCTCTGCAGAAGGGGATTTGAATTGCAGATAGCATCAGTCACCTTAATGTTACACTGTTAACCACCTGTGTGTTTCAGATACTAGACCTGAAACAATAATTTCAATAGGAAAGTACTGTACCAGAAGGTGTATCATCTAAGAAATTACCTTTAATTTTCTTATATTTTCCTTATTAGTTTTTCCTTATTAGGAGTTCATTTCTATCTGCTCCTTCCATTTTAAAAGAGCTCTTCCTTACACACTGTGCTACACCAAATGGCGTTGGAACTCCAATACTCGTGGAGACAATTGCTCTGAAAATCACAGCTGAATGCAGTCAAAATGCCCAGGGTCACGCCAGGGGAGTGCCTTGCTCTGTTCATATTTCAAGTGAAGCATGAAGATGGAAGAAACTACATATGCCCAAGCTTTTTCATCTCTTCATACACACAGAAACTGAAAAAAAACATTGTCAATTTAAACTAAGTTTCTCTTACTTTAAGTAACTGAGAACACTGTGTGTCTCTTTTTTCCCCAAAAAAATAATTCCCAAAAAACATAGTTAAGATTGCAAGACTAGATAAGTAACTGCTTTTTTCATTTACCAGTATGAAGGGCTTTTTATAGCACATCATGCTCTGGACACCACCTACCATTTGTTTTATTTTTTCAGTCCACACAATGAGCACACAAACACCCTTTCTCTTATGCAGTTGCAGTATCCCCCTCAGACAATTCAGGTAGCCTGCCGTAGCTTGCTCAGCCCACTGCTAAGTTTCTTAATTATTGAAATTAAGCACAGAAAAGAAAGACCGAGTGGATTATTCCCCATTAAAGGCAGTGTGGTGGAGGGCAACACTGCTTGTGTTTTCTATCTTCCAAATATTGATCCAAGACTTGCTGTCTATTTCTGACACAAAACTCAAATATATATGCTGTGTGCATGTGTAAACCTTACTACTAGTTTTGCCACAGAGATCTATTCTTGTTCAGTAAAGGACGAAATTTGGCCCAGTAATTTGCTGCACATTATAGCAGATGACTTTAAGGATAGCTGGTGTCCTTCTAAACACCTTTGTCTTTTGGAGCCTTTCTTCAAAATTGAACATAAAGCAAGTCGGTAGTGCAAGACAAAAATATGCTATAGATAAATTATATTAAAAAATCATATATTTCTGAAGAATCAGTCCCAGACTGGTTTGTGGTTTAAATATGTCAGTTAAATTAACCTACAACTGAGGAAACCATGAGAAAAGGATCAACCTGCTGAGTGTCATGGTGTCAAAAAGCCAGGACTACGTTATAAAAGGACTCTTTGCTAACAAATTATCAGGTCTCAGGGTTACCACTGGAGAATGCAGCAAGGCCAGAGATTCTTTGAAAATAAAAATGTCCATTGTTATAATCACAAAGAATGGACTAATTCCCTCCACTCTCTTTTCTCTAATCCCTGGTCAGTGAAACTTATTGCTTCTAGTTACAAGGGCAGTATAGCAGAGTCATTCACCTTATGTTGCACTATGAGACTATAAGAAAAGAAAAAAAAGGTCAAATGCTGGATTCTTCAATTTCTTTTCAATACCTATTGTTAAAATAAGCTACATAGCTACTTTCTCAGGATTCTCTATCCCTACTACTATTTTATCAGATTTCAGATTAAATTGATTATCCCAAAAAAACCCACAAATATGAATAATGGTTTCCTAATGAAAACTAACTAACTAAATAAATAAATAGATAAATAAAGTTGCTTTATGCCACTCCTGTGGAGAGAAATAACTACTGAGTCGGTGAACCTATCTCCTTTGGGATCCCCTCTTCCCCAGGGACAGTATGGCTGGCACACATCTACTGCAATTATTCCTAGACTGCAAATACACCTCCTTTTCTGTTGAGGATGGCCCTATGGGGAAGTACCCAGGTGTTTATACAGCCATATTTTAGAACATGAACACTCTCAAGGAGAAAGGAATGCTTCAAAAACTACTAGACTTGTCATCTGTGGTTTGCTACCTGTGTTACAAAAGGTCTGCCTGGCTTTTAACTGAGAAAATTACCTGGAAAATTCAGAATATAGGGGGGGAAAAAAGCGCATTTTACATAGTGTAGGACAGGCGCTCCTGAATTCCCGTGTATTTCATAGTGCTCTCATCCATAAAATACAGTGCTACCTACTGGGAACCAAGGCCGTGTCAAAAGTGATCCTGCACTTACCAGCCAGCAGAGGGGGCAGGATGAGTAAGTGACCGTCAAATAGAGAACAGGAAATTTGCATTTTTATTTTTAGGAACAGCACTGGAAAAGTTATTAAAATCAGTTTTGAAAAGTCATTAGTTCTTTCCTTCTAATAGTCTTCTCTGTGTACAGCTTTGATAAATGTACAATTTCATATCAGAAGTTCTTTCAGTGAAAACGTAGACTAGAGGTGATGGATTCCACAGTAGATCTGTAAATCTGTCCCATAAAAGAGCCCACTTTGCAGTGGTGTATTAAAGAGAGATAGCTGGTCCTGCACAGTCCCTTACATGTATTAAAACCTAGGTGTTTCTACTCTAAAGAGAAGGATTACAGCATGGAACGCAACTAGTAGTGCAAAAAATGAGCAGAAGGATTATGTCCCTTGACAGGTAATGCTGTGTAAATCCTTCTCCCTCAGAATGAGTATTTCTGAAAGCCTAAAATTTGTCATTACTGATTAAAAGTCAATGACGTAACATCCACAAGGACTGTGGCCTCTGAGTAAAGGTGAAAAACACAACACAAATAATAATAATAATAATAATTATTATTATTATTATATTATTATTATTATTGTTATTATTTTGTGTTGTTTTGTTTTACTGTGCAAATGCTTACACACAGAGCAAATCAGCAAGGGGGTAAAACACCTGCAGCCTACAGCAATGTCAGGCTATCTCAAAGGAAGTAATATCTATTACACAGCACTGCAGCAGTGCAGCCTCCCCCTGCACTGAGAACTGTCCCTTGTGTGCATTGTGCTCTGCTGTACCAACACAAAGGACAGGGCTTGTCTCACCTAACCTGGGGTGCCAATTGCATGAGCTGTTCACTGCAGGATCCAGGGTGACAAATAGGCAATTCTAGATCACAATCCTTGCCATTTATTTCAGACCTGCAAATTAGGATAAGATGAGCTGCACCCTAGAAAGGAGCCCAGAGTGATTAGAGCACATGTGGAAGTCTGGATGTGAGAAATGAACCCCACCCACGCTGTCTGCTCCCGAGGGCCCATTGTCTCCACACAGTAGGCAGGCAAAGAGCAGAAGCTGAAGCATTGGTAAATTAAACAGTGCTCTTATGGCTCACTGCTCTACTCATTGGAAAAGCTGGCTTTGGGAGCGATTTTTTGCCCATAGTACCAGTCTTAATTTTAATTAAAATATTCTAAATTCAATGAGCTAATTCATCACAAACCTTAAAGAAATTAAAAAACTAGTAAATCAGTATGATCTCCAAAACTGAGCTACACTCTAAAGTTGTCCTCATGCTTAATCAAAGAGAAAGCCTCTGACTAGAATTTTGCTCCAAACTTGCTGATTTCCTGATAGAGCTGTACAGAAATATTACAAAACTGGTCACAATTTGTACTGTCATTACCCCTCTGCAGCCAGCACATTAAGGTTGCAATTTACCTGCTATTGTGAGACTCAGAATATTTCAGCCACTATTTTAGCAAATTACCCTAATCACAAAAGTGATGGAGTGATAACAAATGAAAAAAGTTTGCAATTTGGGGATTCTAATGGCCATGTTGAACTCAAACTGAATCATAGCAATGTTAGAGTGAGTGGAAGAATGATATCAGTTCCTGTGATTGCAAAATATGAGTTGTATTCTATTTTTAAGGGTTTTTTTTTAAGGATGAGAAAGTATATTTGATGTTAATGTTGAGGTAATAGTTTCATTGGTTTATTGGTTAAAATTACCTGAAGCATCTAGACATTCCCATTTTCCCTCCAGATTCTCTGAAGGGAATAGAATAGCAAGCAGCATCTTGTGTCATTTGCTGACTGCTTCCCTTTTTTTTTTTTTTTCCTATTGCCTTTAGAAGCTTATTTTATTTCAGATGGTTTATTCCTGCCTAATAAACTGTCCCAATAGTGGCCTGTTCTGTATGACTGTTTTTCATAATATAATGGAAAACAACACTTATCTAAGAGCCAACCCTAACATTTTTACATTCTATATAACCTCTAGTCATAAAGTCACTAAAAGTATTTTAACTACACAGAAAATATGTATCTTTGCATACAATATTTCACTTTTAATGCTCCTATGTTCATGACTTTGAGTATGCAGAAGATAGATGAGTTTTGGTCTAGTTCTGAGAAAGGAGGACCTGTCAGAGTTCTTGCTGATTCAGGTGCATCTTATATGGCAATCAAATTATTTTCTCAACCTGCATGATTCTTTACATCAAAGCTGCAAAGTGGCAAAAAAGAGGTTAATTATATACAAAGTCTCTGCAAAAGCAGCTCATATGCTAAGATTCTACTCATTAGGGAATTTTCACAGGTAGTTAATTTCAGGCACACTTTCTTTAATTTCATGGGGACTATTTGAGCATTTGAAGCAATGTATCTCCTTCAGTACCCTGGTGAACTGGGATCTAAATGAATAAAAGGCCATTAGGCAATTGAATATACCAAGGTTATTATATGTTCTTATAGAACTGATTTTGAAGAAGACAAATATTCTGCTCTCCCTAAGATCAGTTTAGTGGGTGTTGCATCCACAGTATAAGTGGAATTTTATAGCTCTTCTAAAAATTCTGGAATTGGAGTTTTGCTCTAAGGATTACAAAATCCATCCATTGACTTTTCATGAGGAAAATTAAATTTGCAACAGCCTATGTTCTTAAAGAGGCATGTAAGGACATTTTCGTTTTAATGTGCTGCACAGTCATATCTGTATGCATATAAGACAGATTTAACTTTACCAGAAACAGTTACTTATTTAAATTAGGGCAGCTGCAATTCAAACACACATCTACAGACAAATGCCACTAGGGCTTTCCTCAGACAAAAGTTCAATACTAAGCAAGTTCCTCAGACAATGCACTGTGCACACTGACATAGCACGCTCATGCAGTCCAGGAGTTCATATATAATCTGCAATTTTTTATTTTTTTTTTTGTGATAACAACAATCCTACTGTTAACGTGAATTATTTTGGTGCTGTTTAAGTATCAGAAAATCCTCACTGCAAGCATCAAAGAGTTAAGTCAGGTATTCATGGCTTCAAAATCCTGTAATCTTCCTGTTTGAACTCCTTTACCCAGGTCCTGCAGACACATGTCAAGCAACCCATCATAGTCAGTTCTCATTGCTGTTACCTAAAAGGATTCCCTGCTGCAGAACAGCCCTGTGCTGCAATAGGAATGGCAGGATCCTGGAAACAGACTCTTTTATAACAACAGGAGCTTCATTTGTAGTGCACATGTACTGTATGAGCAGTCCTGGGTTTCCTACCAGCATGCCTGAGCTTAATTACACCTGCTGTAGTCCTGAATCACCAGGCAAAGGCGTGGAGTAGTACTTCAGTGCCTTGCTGAATTCAAAGAACAGCTGAGATGGAGCCTGCAGACAACTAATGTGCTCCAAGAACAATGCACCAGGCGTTTCATGGGGCGAACTGAGGGATTTCAAAGGAGCTGCCACAGAGACTACACATTGTTGAGAAGGCAAAGATACTGTTTTGTGTACTGCTCTTCTCTCTAACACTTGCACTTGGAGCTAAGCTTTTCAAAATGAAATGAAATATGAAGTCTCCTGGATTAAATTTTAACATCAGGAGGTTATTTGTTTGTTTTTCACCTGCTGGGTTGGGGTTTTTTCCAGTGTATACATCCATCATTTTTCTGCCTTGTAAATAAGTCTCTTTCTAGTTTTCCTTCTTTCTGCAGGTTCCAATGTTTCCTTCATCTTTTGTGTGTTCACTGTTGCTGCCTAGCACAAGTGAAAATTGGGGTCAGCATTCTGGTTTACCCCCCAGAGTTGTTTCTGTATTCTGGAACTTCTGCTTCTTTTGCAGTCCACCTTTCTTGTAATGCAAGGGTGGAAATTCTCTGGCTCCTGGGCAACTTCTGACTCAAGACATTCAAGGCATAAGACTTGCTACTGTCATAAGCTGTCACTTGTGATATCTTGCTTGAGAAGGGCAGTACTCCTCACGAGCCAAGGAGCCTCAGATGGCTTTAGAGATGAGAGTGTCTCTTCCTTCATGTAGTCATTGCCATCTTAAGTGTCCCTGCAGCTGCATTCAGCATCCAGAATGTGTTTTAAGGCTCTCAACCAAATAAAAATAATTATTTTCCAACTAATTTTTGGGAAAGCTCCAAAATCTTACTTTGCCCTTGTTTTTAACTGCCTCAACTATATTCCATAGGTATTTTTTTCTGCTAGATCAGATAATTCATTTTGTCCACAGCTGCACTTGCATATTCTGCTAAACTTCTCAGCTCTTCATCCTCATAATACCCTAGTTCTACATAAAAGTTAACTGTATCTGTTGACTGAAATCTCTCTTCCACTCAATAAAATAACTGTTGAAAATGCATCAGAACAGAAATGCAGACCATAGAGAAAGTCACTGACAAGTTACACGAAATTTCTGTTTTCATATGATATTTTAGGCAAACTATAAGGTAGTCCAGCTTGTATATGATACATCTTTAAGACACAAAAAATGGAGAGTGCATATTAAATCATTTTTCAAGGTTTTCTTTTGAGATAGCATACTAATAAAAATATTCTACAGAAGAAACAGAGAAGGTGCTAGGGGAAACTTCCTACAGGGATTTAAAAATCTAGGGATAAGGAACATTGTAGTTAGCTTACCCTAACTTGAAGCAGCTTCAAAGAATAAACATGTCTTTATAAATAATATAATATTCAACCATGTTTGACCCAACCATAAAATTTTATGCCAGGATTTCCCTTTGGATAATAAGTAAACACATCACATTTTCAAGTTACCTTTCCCAGAAACTCAAACAGAAGCTGTGTTATAACCTCACTGGGAAGGCAAGGCATCACTCTCTGTATCTGAAATACTGCTGAACAAAAACACTCAAGGCAAGAAGCTTGAGATGTGGTGTGTCCATCACTTGAACTGCTTAACTCTTAGCTACAGGGGTCAGGTTTAAACTGTGCCAAGTGTCATCCCCTGGGGCAGTGCCTAGGCAAAGTTCAGGAGACATTGTCTGCCATTCCTAATATGTGGTCTGGATCAGACTGCATTGGCCTTGGCTCCCTTCACACTCTGTATCTCTACAGGGCTTGCAGAGCGTGAAGTGTCCCTGCTGGCCCTTGTGACACATCCCAGACCTTGTAAAAGATATTCTCTGACTTTTAGTATTAATTTAGCAACCCAGCGAACTTCCTTCATGTTGTTTCAGACACTTTGAACTGAAAAACAAAAAGGAAAAAAATCCAACCAAACTCCCACAAAATTATAATTATTTTCTAAAAAAAAAAAAAAAAAAAACCAAAAAAACAACAAAAAACAAACCGTGGCATGAAGCCCAGAAGAGATCCAGAGCCAAGTTTGGTTTCAGCCAAGATGTAATACTTGTCCTCAAGACCAAGGAAGGTCCCTTACCATGTTTTATTTAGCAATAGAGAAGCAGTTATTGCATCCTCCTATTCTATCATCTTCACAACATTAGCCAGTAGCAGATGTTAAGTGGAAATGTGTATGAAAAGGTTCCACAGGCATATCTTTCCAGATTGTAGAAATCCTCTGGTTCAGGATATCCAGCTTCAGATGTTGACTCCAGAACACTGTGCTTGATAGATGATTTTGTTCAGTACTACTATTTGGAATAACACATACTTTCGATTTCTGGAATGCCTTGTCACAGATGAGCCCTACAACTTAATGTTCTGTCTCTGTAGGGAATAAAAAAAAAAAAAAAAAAAAACACTTTCCCCCATTTAAAAACATACTGTGCAATAGTTTCATTGGGTGAGACCTTGAATTTCTTTTCACTAAAGAGAGTTCATCTACAAAGCTCCTTCTCTCTCAAACTCTTCCATGGCAGAAACATACTGTCTTATGTTTCTTATCTTCCCCAATTTATTGTGGGCCTTTCTTGTCCTACTTAAGTCCTGTGGACTTTACTACATACCTTAATCAAACTGTGGATGATTATATGTTGTTTTAAATATATATATTAAAAAACCCAACATATATACATTATATGCAGTGGATACACCATAGCAAAATCATTTCCTTTCTTAATAGGTCTACCATTTTCTAACATTGCACTGCACTTTGACCTATTGAACATTGAGTTGATGTTGTCAGAGAACTGCCACAAGGTCTCCAGGACTTCTGCAAGAGAGTCATGGACAAATTACAGCTCAAATGTGTATATATATTCAACAGATCATCACCTGTTTTTTCTGTTAATTTTTAATAACCTGTAAAGAAACTAATTAGTCATTTTAAGATAACATTAAGGTACAAGAATGTATACATTTATCAAAAAAATACCAATTTTTCTCATGTTACCAACTTCATTGAACAAATTATATTTACCTACAAGAATAAAATGCAAACTTTTGTCCATTAGTTAAACTGGTTAGTTAAACTCCTAACTAGTTAGTTAAACTCCTAACTCTTTCAAATCTATGATCCTATGTTGTGCTGATGCCTTAAGGCTGATTCTGCACTACTTGCAATCTACAAATCAAGACCAAAAATAACTCAGATAACATGACTGACCAACTCAATATACCAGCTTCTACTTACACAATATAATAGTGGTTATAGAGAAACACAATTCCCTATTATTAATAGCAGCTGCAGTGGCACCTATTTATTTCTCTGTATTACTCATAACAAAACAGTAGCATTTTATGCCTCCTTTACTTTCATGTAAATGACTTCATAAGCAACAAGACAATCATGAAAAAGCATTCTTTTTTTCAACTCGCTCTAGTTTAATGTCCCCTGAGGCTGTGCAAGACAAGATTTTTGTCCCACATAACTTACTTTTACACTGAAAAGACAGTAATGTATGAAAATAAATAAATATTTAAGGAGATTGTGTGAGGCAAAGATTTTAAACAGGTAAGAGCAAAGAAAGAACTTTCTGTCATGTAATCAGCCTCCCCTGGCTACTACTTGAATTGCTTCAAATAAACATTGCTGCAAAAATACTACTTCAACAGCAAAGAAATAACAGAATTCTATGTGGCAACCATTTCCCAAACAGAGGATCAAAGAAGTCTCTGTGGACCTATACAGTGCATTCCTGACAGAAAACAATAACATGTATTTAAAGCAACTGAAGAAAGAGAGCATCCAACTTTTATCCAAAATAAATTGATAATATATTTAATTATTCATTAAATATTTTCCTTATCAAACTCTACATTTTCTTATCCTGAAACTATAGTTCATATGTAAAATAAAAGGAAACTTTTTGTAAATCATCATTTAAATATAATTTTATTACTTTTCTACTGAATTACACTCCATCCAACAATAACTGTCTTTACTGTATCTTTACTTAATAACTCACTTCTCATATTATTCAAGTGCTTTCAGGGCTTTGGAATTATGTTTCTTGGGTTTGATTTTTTTCACTTCTAATATAACCATTTTACAGAGTCTCCAAAGAAAAAGTAGAAAGGAGTTGGCACAATAAAATAAAAATGGCAGAATAATGTAAAGAGCTGATTTTTGGAAAGGGCCACTCTGTGAGACTTGAAAGTTATCATTATCCCTATAGGGCAATTCAATTTGAAATTTCTGAACGTAGTTATACACTTTGTAAGGCATTCTAAAGATGAGAAGAAAGACTATTTGGAGCTTTAAGAAAATGTTGGTGGCATTTAAACAAAAGACTACCCACTCTTTTGCATAAATTTGTTTCAGCATATTATCCTTGCGTAAACAGGACTACTAATTCCTTCCTAAGAGTAGGTAAGTACTGAATAAGATTTTTTTTAAAAAATCAGAGAAACAGCTTTCTACGATTTTCTAGGTGACTTTATTTGATCTCAAGATATAAAGGATCTAGGCAAAAAGAGTGGGTTTTAGTTCAGTCTTTCCCCACTCTTTCTTGTAATATACAAATGTGCTATTGTCAGCTGGGACCACTACTTGCTTTTGCAATATAATGCATAGCCTCATCGTATATTTCTTCACATTTAAAGTAATGTTCAAAAAGGGATCAAAGAATACTGAAATTCCAGGGCTGAGGTCAACACAGATGCACCCAGTAAAGGCTATTTTTTATTTTGGTTCACTACCTGAGGAAAATCCCACTGTTTGTGCTTGATAAAGAGAAGTCGCTGCGTACCTGAGTACAACATTCACAGTCCTGACAGTAGAGCAGAGACTGGTAGGCTCCCAGACAGGCAACATGTGCAGAATTTCAGGATCTCCACTTCCATTTCTGGATCAGAAGCTGTTTTATGGCTTGATATATGACATTTATAGGTACACACCATTTGGATAAGGAGAACAGCTGCAAAGGATTCCAAATCCCATTTTCTACTAACCTTAAGGCATCCTTTTTCTTGCTGCTTTAAACACTAGAAATTTGTGTCATGGGTTGATGCTGGCCAGATGTCAGGTATCCACAAAAGCCACTCACTGACTCCCCTCTGCAACTGGACGGATGAGAGAAAATTTAACAAAGGGTTCATAGGTTGAGATAAGGACAGAGAGAGATCGCTCATTAAATACCATCATGGGTAAAACAGCCTCAACTTAGAGATATGAAGAGAATTTCTTACTTTAAAATTCAGACCAGAATAATGAGAAGTAAAATAAGCCCTCAAAAAACACCTCACTCCCACCCCTCCCTCCTTCCCAGCTTTACCTCCTACTCCAGAGGCACAGGGAGACAGGGCATGGAGGTTATGGTCAGTTTATCACCTGAGGCTTCTCCCACTGCTCAGAGAGAGGAGTCATTCCCCTGCTGCAGCGTGAGGTCCCTCCCACAAGACACAGCTCTCCACTAACTTCTCCGATGTGGCTCCATCTCACTAGCAGCAGCCCTGGACAACCTGCAGAATATGGGTCCATCCCATGGGCAACAGTCCTCCCAAAATTACTGCAGTGTGGGTCACTCTTCCACTGGAGTGGGTGCAGTCCTCCAAGGACAGGCTGCTCCAGCCTGGGACCAGGGCCTCTCTCTCCACAGGTCTCCCATGGGGTCACAGCCCCCTCCAGGTTTATACCAGTTTCAGCACAGGCACCTCAACAGGCTGCAGCTGTATCTCTCCATCTCTGTGGACCTTCATGAGCTGCAGGGGCACAGCTGCCTCACCATGGTCTGCACCACAGACTGCAGGGGAATCTCAGCTCTGGTGCCTGCAGCACCTCCTGCACCTCCTCTGCACTGACCTTGGTGTCTGCAGGGCTGCTCTTCTCATGTGTTCTCAGTCCACGCTTCTCTGGCTGCATGTAGAACTGTCCTCTCACTTTCTGTTCTGATATCACACAGACATTGCCACCATTTCTAATTAGCCCAGCCTTGGCCAGAGCAGTGTGGGTCACTCTTCCACTGGAGTGGGTGCAGTCCTCCAAGGACAGGCTGCTCCAGCCTGGGACCAGGGCCTCTCTCTCCACAGGTCTCCCATGGGGTCACAGCCCCCTCCAGGTTTATACCAGTTTCAGCACAGGCACCTCAACAGGCTGCAGCTGTATCTCTCCATCTCTGTGGACCTTCATGAGCTGCAGGGGCACAGCTGCCTCACCATGGTCTGCACCACAGACTGCAGGGGAATCTCAGCTCTGGTGCCTGCAGCACCTCCTGCACCTCCTCTGCACTGACCTTGGTGTCTGCAGGGCTGCTCTTCTCATGTGTTCTCAGTCCACGCTTCTCTGGCTGCATGTAGAACTGTCCTCTCACTTTCTGTTCTGATATCACACAGACATTGCCACCATTTCTAATTAGCCCAGCCTTGGCCAGAGGCATGTCCATCTTTGGAGCCACCAGGGACTGGCTCTGTTGGACACTGAGGAAGTTTCTGGCAGCTTCTTACAGGAGCCGCCCCTGTAGCCCTCCCACACTACCAAACCCATGGCCACACAAACCCAATACAATTTGATCAAATCAAAATCATGACAATGATTTTAAGCTGCATAAATGCTATAATGTACCTAAAAGGATATTTTCAGTCCAAGGACCTTAAAACTCTGACAATACAATACACGCTGCTGTTTTTATTGCCCACAACTTACAGGGTTTGGCTGGAAAACAAAGAAAAATAAATTCTTCACAGTAATTGTCTCTATGAAGTTGATGGCTAGAGATCTATCCAGTGTGAAGAACCCATGCTATATTCTGCATGCCTGGATCTTTCCAATCAGTGGAAAGTTAGCCGTGAGTTTGTCACATTCTTGTTCTATCAGGCCAAACTAAAGACCTTACATGAACATACATTTAAATATTTCCCAGAAAAAATTATACTGTTTCTTCATAACATAAGAGAGACAGTTTATTGATACCAGTGTTCATCCTCCTTTTCCTTCTGAAAACGTTTTTGCCACAACTTTTAGGAATAGAAAATCACATGAAAGCTGGAGAAATGCAGGGTCAAATCTAAGATGGGGAAGAAGTTGCCTTTAGTTAGCTGCTACCTGATTATGTAAAAACAGACACAATATTCTTACCCTATGAAATAAGTACTACCTTTCACAGTCTTTCCCTAGGTGAAATGGTTAAATTATCAGACTCCCAGTTTGAAAATTTAATATTTACATACTGGCATCAGGCTTTTCAAGGCATAGATTAACAGCAGAAAAAAACCTGCCCAGACATAATTACCATATTAAAAGACAGCAGGTAGCAAGCTTTTGGAAGCTTTTTTACTTAGAACACAGCAGAGGGTAAAATTAATTTCTCAATTATCTTAAGTCAACCTGTTAGAGCACACTTCTGAGTCACAGGTACACTTATCAACAGCATCAATTTTTCACTAGACTTCTCCATTTTTTCAGTCCCAAAAAAGTTAGCTAGACCTACTGGTGAGCATTAATCACAGTTAACATTGTGCATTTTTTCAAAGTATACTTTTTCAAAGCCAAACTCTATTAGGCAGAAGTAGGAGTGAGAAAATGTATCAAGAGGAATTTTTTGTTATTCCATTTACCACCTCCTACTCATCTCTCCTCCTAATTCCCCCTCTCACCCTGCTCCTCCTCTTCTTCCTGGAAAGTATCACATATAAAATTCCACAAGTTCTTAATTAAATGGAACTAGGTTGGTAGAAATTATCAAAAAAATCTAATATGATTTACTGGCAATTTAAAGATAACTAAATATACCTACTTATATATTTAAGCATTTCTAAAAATGGTCAATTAATTTTTTCAGAACAAACCTTACATCCCACAAGGCCAGATGACTGACATAGTACTCAGTATGTTGGAGGCTTATTCAGCACCTTGTTCATCGAAACAGACCAATTTAGTATTCTTTACAAGTTCATTAGTATGTTCAAATGAGTAAGCACTTGGCAAACAAATGTGTTGAACCACATAGTAATCACCATGCAATATCTAAAAAAGTGAAAACATCAGAGCTGTAAGGAGAGCTGTAAGGATAATAAGTCATCTGGCTCTAGCAATACTTATCTGTGGAGAACTCTCATTCAGACCACTGGCAGTTAGATAACAGTACAAGCCACAAAAAGAGAGAGAAACAAACGAATCAAACTATTTTCAGAGGCACCTATAGGCTATTAGAGCTAAGATTTGCCCATGTTAGCTCTGATAAAATCTCAAATGGCTTGTATAACCATCACACTAAAGACTACTGATTTTCTTGCTATTAATAATGAAAATGCCATTAACATCTGAAACAGAAAGACAGGAAAAGAGGAAAAATGTACTTCTGGAAGGAATTAAACACTTCTGAAGATCATTAAAGTTGATGTCAAGCTTTTTATTGGAAACACTGAGGCTGAACTTTCAATTAATGAAGCTCAGCTTTTGGATTTGGGCTTGATTAATTAAGCCTGTAACTGAACAAAAATAATAGCAGCAATGAAGAAAATGCAGAGCTCAAAAACGGATTGTCAGTGGCAGAAAAGGCATGAACACTCTGTGAATTCATTTGGAAATTTAAGGAAGTAGAATATCAATAAATTCAGTCACGATACTGAACTTAAGTAGATGGACTCCTGATTTCACTGTAACTCTGTGGTTACACCTGAGCACCTGACCAGTGCTACAGATCCAAGGGCAGGGCCCTGTATGATCTATGGCTTTCATGGCTTATAACTACGGGTGCAGCTCTACAGCATCCATTGTGGGGTGGCACAGATGTGTGTCCAAGTGGCTTGGCACAGGCTCACCCAGGCCATTCCCAGAATCTGCTGCTCTCAGCCAGTATTTTCTATGTTTATATCTAGAGCTGACACTGGAAGACTCATAATTGCAATGAGAATTGCAAATAATTCAGCTTTGAGAGGCAACTCTTCTGCCAGTTTTTCCGTTTTTCTTAGCTGAGAGAGCAGAAATGCTGACATTCCTTTAGCTTACCTTTAGCATGCATAATATGAAAATTTTGCCATCTGTTAATAAAACACTGAGTTCTAAACCACAAACAACTATGGAAATGCATAATTATGTTGTGCAGGTTGTTTATGTGCATGAACGTCAGAGGCATCAATAAGAACATAGAAGGCACACAGCACTAAAAGCAGCAGGTTTGCAATAGTAGCCCATGAGTCTTTCTCACTGTATGACTTGAATTTCAAGTCAGGAAAATCATAACAGAAGATCCAACAGTCTTTCTCTTGAATAGAGATATTAATATTTAGTTCAAGATGTTTTGATTTGTAAATCTTCACATTTAATAATTGCATGGCTACTGATACAAAATAATAATCCATACTCCTTCTGTTTCTGTAGAATTCTCCCATACATTAATATGTGGATGTACACACAGCCTGTAGACACAATCTTGCTACAGTACCAAACTCCATTTTAGAAAACCAACACAAATAGGAGTTATAAAATAGAAACTCATTTTCATTCTTCAGGGCGTAAAATAATAATGTGATTAAAAGAAAAAACTTTTTTTCCCCTAGACACACTGTACCTGCTGACTGAAAGATTTCCTGTGTCAGATATCTGGGATGGGCCAGACTTGTACCCATCTTTAAGAAGGGTAGAAAAGAGCACCTTGGGAACTACTGACCTGTCAGCCTCACCTCTGTGTCTGGGAAGATCATGGAGCAGATCCTCCTAGAAGCTGTGCTAAGGCAAATGGAGAACAGGGAGCTGATTCCAGACAGACAGCAAGGTGTCTTCAAGTATACAAGTGGGTGGACTAGATGACATTTAAAACATCCTCTTCCAGCTCAAACTATTCTATGATTTTAATAATTACTATGCCACTCAGTATGACTTTTCATGATTCTGATCCCATGTATGAGTAAGGAAGATCTAAATACAGGTTGTTTACAGGAAGTAACTTAGCTTTTTTTTCACATATACCAAAGAGCAATTATTTACAGTAGAGAATCAGTCTTGTCAAATAACCTCATTTGGAATACCAGATTTGTGTCCAGGGCCATGGGTTTTGATACAGAAGCCAAAACTTACTTCATGGGTTAGTATGTGACAGAAAGTGGGAAGAAGATGCTCAGAGCAAGTGAGAACAAGGTGTCACATATACTATTTCCATTGCTGTTTACTGAAAGAAAGGGTTACCCTAGCTCAATTTATTTCTTGTATTTGCTTCTATTTGCAATACTCAGATATTTAATGTGCTCAGCAATGACAGTAAGTAGTCAGTGGCGATACCTTGAGAAGCAGGACTGTATCTTCATCCTAATGGCACTAGAAACTATTAATTTTAAGAACACTCTTTTTTCCTTTCCCTTTCCCTTTCCTTTCCTTATCTCTCTCTAGAGCAGATATCTGGTTTACACTAAAAGGGAGAAATATTACTTTCCTGCACAATTAATCCCATAATCATTTTTAGGATTCTCAAGATTAAATAGAAGAATTAAGGTAATAAAGCATGTAAATGGGCATTATAGAAGTAAAACATTTTAAAAATCAGATAAGAGACTGGAAATTAAATGAAATTCAGAATTGCTATAAAATATAATAAAAGACAGGTGTTTAGCAATTAAAAAGGATGATCATTGTAACTGGGGCAGCTGAAAATGGTAAGAGAACAGATGTTCCTTAATATGGAACTTAATAAAGTTCCATATGAGTTCTATTTTAACAAAGAATGCTTGGTTTTCATTTGCTTCCCTGAAAATACTGCACTACAGCTAACTAGTAAAAAAATTGGAAGCTAGAGATAATAGTTTCATTAGCAGTTTCATAATACTATAAAATTGCACAATAAAAATAATTGTGCAATGCTTTTAAACATCAGTTAGGAGCTATTGCATAGTTATTTGCTAGACTTACTGAACATTAAATAATTCTTCTCAACTACAATTTCTAAAAACCATCAGACGGTGGAGGAAATGAACAAAAAACTCTTCTGGAGAATCATCTGTTGACTTGATGAAAGTGCTTTCCTCCCTCATTCTTTCTGATCCTAGCAAGTCCTAATGATAAAATATCTCACTTAATATTAGTCTCTGTTTCCAGAAGACATTTTAATGACCAGGTATTTTATATTATTTATTTTCCTATTGGTGAAATATTTAGAAGAATTATATTTGCACTCTAGCATTTCATAACACTTCATCTATAAGGATGATTCACATTTTTAACAGGGTAATTTTAGAGAGATTTTCTAATGACCAATGCTGGCATTATACACATACAAATGTACAACAGACATAAGGTTAGATATTTTAGATTTAGTTTTTTATTTTTGCAAATGTCATTTCACACACAGCTTGAGTGAAGAGGCATGTTTATATTCTTGATTGATTACCTTACCACCAAAGAATCTGACAGCAAGCTGAAGAGAAAGGTTTCCCACTTCTGTAGATTTATGTCTATATCCAGAAGTTATACTGTAGATAATATATTATAGATCACAGAGATATGTCAAAACCCACTTTAAAAATACATGAAATATAATGATGAAAAATACACATGAAATAAAATATTTACCTCAAACTTATCCGTACTTGATGCAAATCTTTTTTTCTTTTTTTCTCCCTTTTCCTAATATAATTCTCCTCTGCCTTCAGAGCTGCTGCCTAGTCAGCTTCCACAAAGCATGCAAACTGACTGGCAGGATTACACAGACTACTGAGAAGAGGCCTGTGATGTTCTCTGATAGCATGACCTAACATCCAAATGAGAAAGTACAGACATCAGCTGTTGAGTCCATTGGCTGTTCCAAAGAAGTGCTCCTGGTGGGACCACAATAACCATTTATTGAGTTTGCTATGAGCTGGCCAAAAGTACATCATTTACACATTGTTCACAATGTTGTTCACAAATTTAAGAGAATTATCAGAAAACAACACCTGAATTTGTCCTTTTTTTAATGCAATTGGAATTTATTGCAGATTAAATAATTTGAGGGAGAAAATACTAATCTTTCTAGAAGATACATGTTCCGAAGTAAAATATCCATATTGAGTCTTAACCTGATGAACAGAGATTTCTGTCTTCAGTGCTGTTAGTAAGATCTAATACAGTTCTCATGTATTAGATGCCTAAAATTCAGAGATGACAAAGCATAGATTTTAGATGCCTCAGGGGTGATTTAAGCTTACATACTATGTTGAGGAAAATATTGGGACAAAGGAAATTATTCTTGTGTCAATATTGAACTCTTGTTTTTTAATTTCCTGAAACAGGATTGAAAGTTTCATTCTGAAAAAAACAGAACTGAATGATGTGGAGTCAAAAAATGGCATCAAACCAGCTTCTAATCAGCTTCTAATATCACCTTTTGAAAGGAAGATAAAACACAATGATAAGATAATGGAAGACAGGAAAATGTGAAAGAAAGGTGTGAATAATATAAAGCAACAGATAAATTTGTCTAATAACTGAGGTAAAACTATAAAGTGACATGGCTTTCTCAGTCTGCTTAGATGCATGTGGTCAAACAAACCACATAATAAAATTAAGATGGATTTTTGCTTTCAGTAATTGAATTTATTAATAATTATTTGGAGAAAAAATGTTTTCAAAGCAAAGCAACAGTATACTGTTTACATCATTATTAGCAACGTAATTTGGTATTTAATTTAAGCATTTAGAAGGGCACAAATTGTTCCAACTGTATAAAAAGATATTTGGTGAGAAGTATAACTTGGTAGTAAGATTAAATTATGTTGTCTAAGATTTCCATTTTAATAGCCCAATTTAAAGAAAATTATTAATACATTTTAGTGGTTCTAAACTAAGTATAAAGGAGAAATCCAGCATATTCTCACAACCATTTCCCATGTGTTTGGCATTCTGTCCATATAATTAATGCTTCATTGAATTTAAAAGGCCTTTCGTGCAGTGACTCCAGCGTACTTCACAGTTATTAAAACTCCCAACATTTCATGACACCATATGAACAAACAAACACACTGAGATGAAGCTGTTCTTTCTACTGCATATTGATTTTACTGGTTTTGTACCACTGACCTAAAGGGGGCAAAAAAATTTTGCACTTGCAAGTTTCCACACAATTTGTGCCTATTCAAACTGAGTATGTCACAGAATCAGAAATTAGTGTGGGTTCTTCACAAACTATTTTAAGGCACTTTACAGTCTGAATACAATGAGAATGAGGCCTTTCAGCAACTGTATTTCAGCATGGTGATTTAAATGTTTTAATGATTTCATACTGTTCCTTTCTCTGTTCTCAGTGCATACAAAAAAGTGAGTCTATGCCAGAATAATATTTATTTTGCTTCACCAAGAGCCATTCACTTAACAGCAGGAGAGATACCTATATGAGGAATTTGGAACAAAAGTTACCTCTAGGGTTATGCTTTGTGTGGGGAAAATCTTAATTAAGTTACATTGCAATATTGAAACTTGAGAATGAGGTCGTAGCCTGCTGTATCATGAAAGCCTTTAATTTGCACACTTCTGTTGTATTGAATAATCAAGGAAAGTTTAATTGAGCACTCTAGAGCCCTGGGTGTTCAGGGTTTCTATGCACTTATATTGTGTTCTCTGTGCTGTGGTTTAACGCCACATAGTTATTTAGGAGCTCATTTAAGGCAATTAAAAACTACAGCTGGGTTTTTGTTGGACTGGCTGTGCTCAGCCTAGTTGGGTAATTGGACTCAAATGGATACCTTGCACCCTCTTTAGCCTCAGAGTTGTGTGTGAAGTAGAAAAATATTTTTTTCCTCAGATTTTTTGCTCTTACGGAGAACAAACAAATACGTGTGATTTACAATAGGGTCATAAAATTATTTCTTCATTGCTAATAACAATTTCACACTGAGGCGACATTTTAAAAAGAATCCAAGGTAGCTTATATTCAAAATATTTTGGCAGCTCTTGGGATTTCTTAGTATTGGCTTAAATCCCATTTAAGATTCTTTGAAAACCTTACTAGCCTCAGACCTCATAAACTTGAAATGTTTGCTGGGGCTCATAAAACCACATAAGTGCCTTTTATGTGTCAGTAGTTGCCTAGGTCTGAAAAGTAGCTCCTCAGGAGCCTGCCTCAGCTGCCAGGCATCCTCAGGGCTCCTGCATCACTTATGCAAACAGCTTCTGCAGAGCAGGTAGGCTGGCAGCTAAGCCTCTGCCTCCAGACGTGCCCACAAACCCCCAGGCAGCATCCTGTTCAGGGCCATCAAGAGAATTTCACAGCTGTGTCCTACAGGGAGCTACAAAGCATCCTACCTGCTCTGCCTCCAGCAGCTGGGAGGCGCAGGGAGAGAGGCGCTGAGGGGACATCTGCGCTGCTTGGCACACAAGGACCAGGGAGCCAGCCCGAGCACTGAGTGCTTCAGCACAGAAACTGCCCCTGCATTTATTCCCTGGACATCTTTTGTGCCATCCCAATTCACCCCCTTAAGGATGAATCTGCATCATAGAGGGCTAGCCCTCGCTGGCCTGGAAGCAATCAGCATTACACAACTTGTAAGGCCAGGGGTCAATTTAGACTCCAAAATTACTGCTCACGGACAGTGAGACTCTTTCCATTGCACTGAGCTTCCTCCAAACTGCAGCCAGGGAATACAGCTGGGTCTATGATAGCATTCAGAGGTTTAATTCTACATCTGAAGAGATGTAGAACACCTTCAGCCTACAAATACAGCATATTTTAAGGCAGAAATTCCTTTCTGAAAAAGTGGTGGGGGCAAAGTCATACAAGAAGGAAAAAAAAAAAGGAAACAAAAAAAGTGATTCTGCAGCCTTGTAGTCTGCCCTTGGGTTGACAAAGATCAGTTGAAGTACAGAAGAGTTTAAATCATATTCCCTAGATACCACATATTTTGTGTGAAATGGAATAAATTCATCCAAGAAGCTACATGAGGAATATGCTGCCTCAATACACCCCCTAGCCCAGCAAACAGAGAGCAGTTTTAGAAAGCTGGAGTTGGAATTCAAGAACGTACTCCAAATCAGTCAAATAAAGGCTTAAAAGCAATTTTCTGAACTTCAGACATGGACATCTTAAATCCCATCATGCTGCTTCATAGTGGAAAAGCCTGAGGAAACTGTTCTCCTCTTTAATATTTTCTGTTGATTAACTTATACATCCTGCTTCTCAATATAATGACTCCTGCTAAAATCATCATTGGAATCTGAATTTCCCCATGCATGCTTATCTCTGTATCTCTGACCCTTCCAAAGGCAGAAAACCGGCTTGCAGCAATTCAACACATTTCCATGCCTAACTACACTGAGTACAGGAAATATTATGGGTATGTTTTTCCCCATTTGGATTTACACCACACCCTGCACAGGGTTGGTTACCCTGCACAAATTGTTGCAGCAATGTCACTATGCTGCTTCTTGATCTGAGCTCCTTTATATTTTTCCATAGTGTTGTTAAAAGGTAGGCAGAAATTTCTAAAAATAAAGCATCTGTGTCTTTATCAAATTCAGGCTTCTATCTCCAGTTTTCAGAAGAGCGTCTATTTAGACCTAATAAAACATGTATATGCCTATGCACAGTTAAATAGAGAGTCAAATATTTAAAGAGATGGCAAGGAGAAATATGGTAAGAGCAAGGAAAAAAAAAAAAAAACAAAAAAAACCAAAAAAAAACTTACTTCTAACTGAAGATTTGAGGTGTCCTGAAGACAAATACATATTGGAGGTCTAGAAGAAAAAATGAGGTGGCTGCAACAGTCAGACAGAAAGAGAGAACTTACTGATAGAATCCAGGAGAAGAGACATGAGAGTACCCACATCTTTTTTCCTTTTCCTGTGAAGCGTTTGCAGTTGTGACTTGCACAATGAATTACATCAGAAAGAGAATTGGGTATTAAAGCTGATTTTCTCTATTGAAGAGGTTTAGACTTTCTGCTCCATTTAGTTATTCTTTATGATGCCAAACTCTGAAAGTAGAGAGCTCCAACTAATAATGCGATTATGCAAGATAACATATGAATAGTAAATGTCTGCAGTAAGAAAACTATAAAGGAAATATATTTTTCTTTAAAATATTCTTCAGTGATTTCAAAGAAATATAAAGAAGCTGTGTTCTCTCAAAGGCACAGAATTAGACCAATTTTAGAGTAGTGTAACTACAACTGTAGTTTTGCTTACTCATCCTGCTTCATATGTGTAGCCATGATATTATGAAAACATGTTTTCTTCTTTTACATCAAGAGATACATGTCAGTTTTCCATTTTGCACTGTTTTTCTTCCTCACAGGAAATATAAAAAAGTTCTGATTATAGCCTTCATTTTCATGTTAACAAGTTAAAAGAATTCTGAAGGAAGATTAGAAAGGATATGTATGCATCTGCATGCACATGCACTGTGACCTACTTAGTTATATTAATAGGGCAGAATGTTATGATAAAACTGAGGCAGATCTAAAATACTCACAAACTGTCATCAGTAACAAAGTCATAAAACATTCCATTTTTCTATTAATTTTGTACTTCAATAGCATTGGGTGTTTGTTTACAGTTGTGGAAGTGCAACTGCAAGTACACAACCTCTTGGATTTAGAGATAACCAAAGAGAAGACAATAAAAGGTAAAAACTTCTATGGAAAATGGTCATGAAGGGAAATTTGACATTCTGGCCAGCAGATTTTTTCATTCAGCAATATAATAAGGACAATGTGCATTTTTTAATTGGCCTGTGACTCCTTTCCAATTTCCTGAAATTATGTTGATTGAGACAGTTAAGAATATAATCAAGTTTGCACTAGTAGCTGATAAATGACCTGTATTATTGCTATATAACATTAGGATTAAAATCTTAATTAAATAGACTCAATTAAAAAACAGTTCATGTATGCCTTTGTGTTCCACCTGTGAAAAAGGAATTTACCAAATATGTTCAATGAAGGAGAACTTGTGTTGAAAGTAGTTCAAAACTTGATTGATACTTTCTACAGTTTTAATTTTAAGGTCTTGAAAGTGGATAGGGAAAACCTTCAGAAAATAAGGGTTTTTTGAAAAGATTCAAAGTTTCTTTACCTCAAATTTAGTTTACTTCTCAGTTGTGCCTTTCTCCTACATGGTTTAACATATTCATATTTTATTCTTACTTGCTTTTGTCCTGTACTGAGAAATGAGCAGCCCATTAAATAAATCTGGACTTTTTTCATATTTCAGAAAAGCAAGCATTCTATGTATTCATGTTTTATACTGTTTCAGAATCCATTTATATATATTTTTCAGTATAGGATGAGGAAACAGGATTGATATGCTAAAAAAGAAAGAGAAAGAAATTTAAATTTCATAAAGTAAAGCATTTGAGAATGGTAGTTCCATCAAAGCAACTGACCTGTTCAGGACAGCAATCAAAAATCTTTAAATTACATACAAAGAGTGCTAGGTAGAGACAAAAAAAAAAAAAAAAAAAAAAAAAAAAAAAAAAAAAGAATGCAAAATAAGGTGTCCCCATAATAACAGTGTTTTGCTTTGCTACTCTTCATGTTGTGCTACAGTGAAGTTAAACGCCACTCCAACCTTAGCCCTACCACATCCAGTGGTCTGAGTTCACATCCTCTCCTTCCCTGTCAGTAGCGTTAACTTCAGCTGGAAAATGCGTAATTGTGACAGTGGCTTCAAAAGATTTAAACTTTCACATAAGAGTTCAGCACCAATGTAATTTTATGGTTTTTGAAAGAGTTGCAGAATAAAATCTTATGACCTGCTCTGTGCAAGAGGTCAGGCTAGCTGGCCTTGGAATTTATTATTTCTAGGATTCCTCTTATCAGGATACATTTGAGACATCATGTATGGCACAGAGGCCAGAATTGTTTTGATCACAACTTTTCTTTGCTTGGGTAAGAATACTCTCAGATGTCATGAGTCAAATCCTGTACAAGCACAAGATATTTCCAGACATGTTCACCAGAAATCCAAAAGAGCAAAAAGTCCTTAGTGTATCTTAAAGAGCTTTTACTTTACAGACCCTAGAGAGCAGAGGGCCAGGGAACAGTCACTTCACAATGTCATGAGTATATCCACAGATACATCCACCGTGGCTGGAGATAACTTATTCACACACAACCCTTTGCTGAGGCAGCGCTGCCTGAGCTCTGAGCAGATCTGCAGTTATTCTTCTCATTTTTCAGAGAAGAGGTGGGTCAGCTCCAGTCCTGAAATCTGTATTAGCTGTACCTTTATAAACCCATCCTCTTTGGGTATGATACCAGCCTCATTGATGTCAGGTTTTTGTAATAATCTCAGAATAACCCTGTATTGTTGCTGAACTCACAGCTGCCTTACACCTGCCCTCTGTACACTGTGTCACACTTCAGGCTGCAGAATAACAAGGATGTCCTAAAAGGCCATGTCATCATAATCTACTTTTAACTCTTTCTTTTTCTACCTAGAGAATGCTTTAGTGAACATTACCTAATAGAGAGAATAACTGCAGTACATCTTCCCTCATCAAATGCAAATGTAAGAAAATTAATGATTAGAAATCTGCTGAATTAGGTCAGTAATTACAGGAAGTTATAATGATTTAACTGGAAGAAGAGCATATAACTAGGAGCCACATGCAAAACAGAAAAAAAGGTCTGGTTGAGTATATAGAACTCCTAGAGGCAAATCTCTTATAATTGTGAAAAATGAGTGAGAGGCAAAACACATAAATATTGGGAGTAATCCATACTTCTACAGAGGTAGTACAATCTCACAACTGCAGACTTATTTTTGTTAAGATGAAAGAATTCTGCAGGCCATAAGGGAAAATAATGGGGCAAATACACGAAATAAAGAGATGCAAATATCTAGAAGTGTCTGAAACTCATTAGTTGAATAAGAGTTGAAAGTAGGAAAATAAGAAATGAAATTTCTACTTCAATGTGCTATAGTTAGGGGCTGTGCTGAAGAAGGAGGCTATAATGCAATCTCCACATTTTGAAATATACAGGAAGACAGATGTACATTTTAAAACCATTCCCTAGTCATGACTATAATTCCTGTTCTGTGCTTTGGTGTAGCATTAATAATTACTAAGAAAGTCATAACCTGAGAGAGAGTATTTAATAAGCACATTTTTCAGTTAGTAGAGCTTGCTGAAAATGAACAAGAAAAAGATCAGTCTTTGGGAAATGGAAAAATACAGGGCTTTCTCTGTTTTATGATGAGTAGTCATCAGGGTTTAGATCTGAAATGGCATACATATGACTGTGTGAATATACTATTTTCTGTGACAGAACTAGAGAATCCAATAACATTGCAACATCAGGAACAATAATTAAGACCAGAAACATTAAAAAAAAAAAAAAAAGAAAAAAAAAAAGAAAAGAAAAAATAAGCTAGTGACAACAGGGCTAAAATTTTAAGTATAAATGTGGAAGCCCTAAAAGAAGTCTAGGAAGAATAATTGGTGTGATAGCAAAGCATTTAAATCCTTTTTTTTATATAATTTCCTCAGGTGCTTCCCTCAGCTTCATCTGAACAATTCAGTATTTTATCTGGCATAAACCCCAACTCTCTTTAGAGGACAATTTTAGAGGACTTCAAGATTGATAGCTCATCTATATATATCAGCATCTGGTATTCTTGGGCAATTTATGACAGCTGAACCAAAGTGACTACCCAGAAACGTCAAACAATCAAGTTTTAAATGTCTTTGCTATTTTTTCCCCAAAACACAAACATATTCCTGGTGATCCTGGGCAATGACTGATTTCCCCATCCCAGTTTGTAGATTTCTACACTGTTCAAATTATTGTCCTGTGCCAAATGCCTGTTTGGTCATATGCTGCTTCAGAAGGAAGATGAGAAATTAGATCAGAATGCTGGAGGTATGGAAGAACAGAAAAACACTTAAGGGCCAGGCCATGTGTCCTGCAGCCATCAGGTGTGGTACCTCTGTGGTGGATGCAAGCTGACTGGTTTCCAAGGGCATGACATGAAAACCTCACTTGACTTGTTCTATTTATCCATGTATGGGGTTTTTGCCTATTAAAACAATTCTGGAAATGAGGAAAATGTTAACAATCTCTTGTTTTGGGTTTTTTTTTTTTTTTGGATTTTTTTTTCTTTTGCTTAGCAAACTGCTCTTCTCTGCACAATGATCCTAAATTAAGTTAATCCTCTGAATCTTCCAGTGCTTCCTGCCTTCTCTGCGCTCCTTCAGTTATTTTCTGCTCAACAGGAGACTGCATTGGGTTGGTTACAGTTGCAGTTCAACCAGAAATACAGAAGAGAAGAAAATCTCATAAAAATCCCAGATCATCCCTATAACAAAACTCAAAGACGCTTTTTATTTACAAATATCATAACCAGTATCATCTGATTTTTACCTCTTCTGTAAGATTTTAAGGTATTTGCCAGGTTTTTATACAAGCAAGGGGAACAGAGATTGCATATGTAGTTATTTTATGTGTAGATGTCAAAGTTTTGGCAGTGGGGGACTGCAGGGTTGGCCTCTGTGAAATAAGAGCAGGGACTGACCAATGCCAGAAGTGCTGACTGCAGAATGGACCCACCACGTGGCACCGTTGAGTTCATCAGCCAAGCCTGTGATGCCTTTGTGATGACATATTTAAGGGCAAAGACATGGAAGAAGGAGGAGGTGCTGCATGCACAGGAGCAGAAACTCCCCTGCAGCCCATGAAGGACCTTTGCTGGAGCAGGTATTTCTCTGCAGCCAGTTGAGGATCTCATTCTGAGGCAGGTGGATTGATATCTCTGAAGGAAGCTACAGACCATGAGGAGACCCCACACAGGAACAGAGGGAAAGTGTGTTGAGAGAGGAGGAGTACCACAACCCCTTCTGCCAACACCCCCCATCCCCACCTCAATCTTCTCTGGAAGAGATGGAGAAGTTTGGGATGAAGTAGAGCTTGGTAAGACAGGGTGGAGAAAAATTGTTTAAGGTTTGTCTTCTTTTCTCATGCCCTGAGTCTATTCTAATTAGCAGTAAATATTTTTTTTTCCCACAGTACTAACTGACAAATTTTCTTCCTGTCTTTAGCTTGACCCATGAGCTTTCCTGTCCTGTTTTGTCCCACTGCTCCACTGAAGAGAGTAAGGGAGTGTCTTGGTGGGAGTGTAGCCCTTAGCCAAGGTCAGCCTATCACAGTTGTTCAATGTGGTAGGCATGACTCCTACCCCAGTCTCTCTTATGGACAATAGTGAGACTGCAGCAAAACTGGTTGTCAGCCAGTCACTCTGTCTTCTCCACTTTTCCATCTTCCATGCTTGTTTTTAGAGCAGCCTTAGCACTTCCTCTAACTATATTCACAATGGGGTTTTCCACTGTCTACAATTCTGCATAGATAATTGAGTCGAGTGGTATCACTCAACATAATTTTGAAAAGACAATGATTAGTTGATGTTTGCATTCAAAGACAGATTTTCTTTATATTGTTTAAAATGGGATAGAGCAGAACATAATAGTGCAAAGGGAGCATAAGGGTAAGTAGAGTTTATTGAGAAAATCTTCCATTTGGAAGAGCCAATGCATGCTTGCATGGCATTAATCTATTTTTGTGATTCATGGAGCATAAAATGTTTAGCTTTGATGCTCTAATAGGTCATTTACTTAGCCACAGAGAAATGTCTAAGAAAGCAAAGGTGATAAAAAGATGATTAAGAAAGCAAAGGTGATAAATAAATACTATCTAGCATAATATTGTATAGACTGTATTTTTGTCACCACAAATATACCTAAATATTGTGAAAACAGTACAACATTATTTCTTTGATTTAGAGTGTCAATAACCTGATTTATTGAGCACATCTAATGCAGGTCTCCTCCAACTATTACTGCAATTATTTAAAGATTAAGGCTCCCTAAAGGTACACAATATGATAAACTACAATAAATCCTCTAAAATGTATGGTCTGAAGATATTCCACTGAACTACAGATAATAATTTATGGTAAGAGATGCAATTTAATTGCACTTTGAAATATTCCTAAAGCAGCAATCATCATGTCACAGAGTACCTGCAAAATGTCAGACTCTAATTTATTTTCATGACAGTGTTTCTCTAATTTGTCTGTGGTAATCTTTCACTCTGAAGGCTTATCCACAGAAAATTAAATATAAAAAAAATTATGCTCAGCTGTCATCATTACCATGTGCCATTTTGTCTAAATTTTGTCAGAATGTGAAAACAGGGAAGTGACCTGGACTGTTATGGAGCTAATCCTAATTTCCTTCATACTTGCCAGGCTACAGCTAGTTTAGAAAATTATGCCTAGGAATTTACAGGTAGATACATAGATAGTAGCTATATGTATTTCAGGGAAAAATATTAACTAATTTTTAGCCCTGTGCTTAGATTCCAACCTGCTTTCCTGTATTTCGGCACCCCTGGAACTCAAGTGCTTTTAATGGAATTAAGGTATACATCAGCATACATTTGGCCAGAGTGAAAGCTGTTATTCTCAGTTTCATCAGGGGAAGCAAAACCAAACCCACACTCCCAGAAAACCAGCTAACCAAGCGAAAAAAAACCCAAAACCCCTCAGCCAACAGCAAATTAGGTACTCTACGAAATTCCTATCCCCTTATCGCAAACTCTAAATTTGCAAATACATTATTCCATTCTATCCTCTTCAAGCAGATCCACTGGCTCTCTCCCTGTACTTCTCTAGCTGTTATTTGCAGTGAAGTCTCTGATGTTTTTCTACGACTTGGAAGTACCCCAGAGATTTTTTCCTTTATCTCATAGTTGCCCTTTGATCTTTATCTCACAAGAATACCTCCTCAGCTGGTGCTGCAAGTCCATGCTGTGATTATATCTGGATACTCTCTCCTCTGGTATCCACAGAGGTTGTTCTTGGCTGTCCTAGAGGCACGTTAGTCAAACCACTGCAATTCAAACAGGAGCCTAAGGGCAAATCTTAGTTTAAAATTCAGTAATTGTGAGTCTGAATGAAGTTATTATCCATTCCTCTATTCATGTCACGTGCCTCCAAAAATCTCTGCTCACGGGCACACACCATAAAGTTAGAACACAAATAACAGACCTGAAAGGCCTTCAGCCAGAAAGTATGGAGTGAGATAGGAGATCTTACCTGAAGGTCAGTAAAAAACTGTGGAAGAAAAGTTGAAGGACTTCATTGAAAGCAGTGGCACTGTGTGTCTGGGCGCTGCAAAGCAGTGCACATGGCTCTCAGGGGAGACACTGGACCTGCACATGCACTTTGAGTCCAGTACTAACTTAATCACCTATCTCAAAGGAAAGAGAGAATTAGTTCCCTTCATTTAAACCAATCACAACTATGTGTGATTTCCTTTTTAAACTATTCAAATGGTATATAAAAAGAACTAGTGGAAGTGCAGAGATCTTTACTATACAGACGTATGCTTAGAATAGTTTACACAAGCATATTTCCAAACAATTCCAGAGAAAAGTTATATCGTATTTCTCTTTGTGTTCAATACAGCTCAGTTGCAAAGGTTTTAAAGCTATTTTCTGTATAAAGCTTTTGTAATCAAAGATAAGTAAAATGCCTCTTTGCAGAGCTTAATGCTTATGTGCCACCTAAGAATTTTGAGTGAAACTTTTGCATTATTTATTACTGCTCTACCACCAGGAAGCTTTGAGTCATAAAACAGAACCACTGAACAACTGAGGTCAGAAAAGTTCTCTAAGATCACTGAGTCCAACCGTTAATTGATCACTTTTAAATCCATCACTAAACCACTTGCCTAAGTGCCACATCTACACACCTTTTAGATACCTCCAATGATTGTGACTCTACCAAATCCCTACGCAGCTGGTTCCAATGCTCAACAACCCTTTCAGTGTAGAAATTTTTCCAATCTAAACCTCCCCTCTCATAACTTGAGACTGTGTCCTCATCCTGTCTCTTGTTACCCGGCAGAAGAGATTGACCCCCACTTCAACAGGTTGTTGTAGAGAACCATAAGATTTCTTCTGATCCTCCTTTTCTATAGGCTAAGCAACCCTAGCTCTCTCAGCTACTCCTCATGGGATTTGTGCTCTAGACCAGAAGTTGCCTTACTTCACATTTATCTGAGCCATGCGCTGACTCAGCTGGACCTTGCAGGTGATAAGAGTGAAAATCATCCTCTTTCTGTATTCCACAGTGTTTTGGGCACTGCACTGGCCCATAGTGAGCTGCGCAGGAATAGAATTAGTTAAGCACAGAGAATTTTACCGTTCGGTGCCTATTCAATACTGCTTAGATATTAAATAAGATGTTAGAGAACTTACTTTTTACACATAAATTGCCTAATTTTCTTTGTGAGTCTTCCCCTTATTTCTTAGTTGTGATACTGTCCAAAGACCTGGTCTTACTTCGTATGCGTTTCCCTACATGGAGAGAGAAAGCAAGTCGATGTTCTCAGATGTATTAAACAAATGGCTTTCTTATTATCCTTTTATGGATGAGCTACCATCGTAACCCTTAGAAGGAACAATTAAAACAGTTTGAGGCAAAGGAGGTTTGTTGCAAGACAAGAAGATATGTCACTGAAAAGTGTCCTGTAATGCAATATTAAGCTTTAAAATTTATGGCTGTTTTCTTCCTTCTGGTGTTTTTCAATACACTTTTATTACAGGCTCTAAATTACACCCTCACAGAAAAGGTCTCTCTTTAAACCTTTAGGTCAGAATTGTTCAGCTCTTTTCACACTGAATCAAACAGTTTTAAGCTGGCACAATCCTTGGCAGGCTTGTAAATCTTTCAAAGATCTTGTCCAATTACCCTTCATGGTCCACAGGCTTCTACAGCGTGATTGTTTCCTACCACGTGAGGAATTAAGTGCTCATGAAAGGTTAGGAACCAATAGAGTTGAAAAGTAAGCCAGCACATTTTTCTGTAGTTCAGATTCCATTGTTGTACCTTGAGAGACAGTGTAGAGATCTATGAAGAAATTCAGTCATGATCAAGAACACTGACTGTTTTGAGTGCAGAATTTAAAGGCCAGAAATTTTTAGATTATTTTTACCTCTGACAAAGGATATCAGGAGAAACCAGAGGCTGACCATTAGGGTTTTGTAGCCAGGGTTATTAAGGATCAGAAACCCTCTACACTCCAAGGGAAAAAGAGATATTTGCATTCTATGAGGAAGTTCAAGCTGTCTCAGAAGTTGTTGGGAAGAAGCCTGCCTCCTCTTGGCGCTCTGATTGCCATGCTACACTGGAAGTTCAAAGAAAACATCCCCTCAACACATCACAACCAGTGCTACACTAAGTAGCATTAATTACACAACGAGCCCAAATAGGAAAACCCAATTCCCCAGAAAGAGATTATGGACTAGCCAGAAGGAAGAGATTTTGGATGAGATACTGCATGAGAAGGTGACTTGTGCCCAAGAAACCCCAAATAACGAGTTACCAGAAATGAAAAAGTCTATGCTCTATTTACTGATGGATCCTGAGATGAAAAGCTGCTGTGTGGAGTCCCACACAACAAGTTGTTGGGGCTGCTGAAGAAAAAAGCAAGTCAAGCCAATCTGCTGAAGAGAAAGCCATGCAACTAGCCCCAGATTGTTGAATGAGTAAAGTGGCCTGTACTCTATCTCTGCACTGACTTCTGGATGGTGGCTAATGCCCTGTGGGGGTGGCTGCAGCAATGGAAAAGAAATTGGAAATGCAGGGATGAACCCCTCTGGGCTTCTGCATGATGGCAGGACATCGCTGCACAGGTAGAAAACATGACTCTGAAGGTATGCTCATATGCCCAGACTCTGATGTTCACATGCCCAAAAGTCGTGTCACTGAAAACCATCAAAACAGGCAGATAAGGCTGCCAAAATTGAGATAGCTCAGGTGGACTGGGACTGGGAGTGGAAGGCCCCATGGGCCCATGGAATATCAGGACATCTAGGAAGAGATGCAACACACAGGTGGGCTTGTTACTGAAGGGTAGACCTGATCATGAAGGCTATCAAAGAGGTCATTCATGAATGTGAGACATGCTGAAAACAAGTGAGCCACATAAGTAAAATCTCCTTGGAATCTCAGATATAAAATCTAAGGAAAAGGAGGAGGAAGAGATGCTATCCTTCATTGTTTGCAATGCTTGCCTTCCAGAGAAACTGCTACAGGTGTTGAAGCCCTGCTTCCTGGGAAGGTGCTGAACATCACTTGCTGATGGGAAGTAGAGAAGAAACTTTTTTTTTTTCTCTGCTTGTGAGGGTGTAAACTTTCACATTTGCTTTTGTAAATGCCTTACCTGAACCTATGAGCCATTTTCCACCTTATTTTCTCTCCCTGGTCCAGCTGGGAAGGGGAATGATAGAGCAGATTGGGCACCTGGCATGCAGCCAAGGTCAACCCACCACAACATCTAAGGTCTTAAATCTTGTCTAGGACCACAAAATAGATCTCATTTTATCTGTACCTATCATAAAACTTAGTCTTTGTTATATGTAATATACTTTCTTCAGGAAAAGTGACAAGAGGTCACAGACTTCCTAGGGTTTTTAAATACAAAAAGGATTATAGTGAAGAGTGATCTCTGAAGAAAGCACTTTTTTCATTTTTTTATATACTTTTGTAACATCTTCATTAACTAAGGGAATATAAAAACTAAATATTTATTAAGGTATTTGTTAACATGAGAAAGAATTTTGAATGTCAGCAGGTTTAACCTGCAGTATTTATTCCAGTCACCTATAAACTGCAACTATCAGGCTGTTGCAGAAACAGAAGAAAATCACTAAAGCAGTTTCACAGGTAGCATAAAGAAATATTATTTCATCTCACTCTCTTGGCCAGTATTACTAGAAAAATGCTCCTCCAAAAACATGACATGAGTAATAAAATCACAGTTAAGAACAAATGAATAAATGCATGCTGTATATTTGAGGGAGAGCTTTTTGTAATTTAAAAAAAAAAAAAAAAAGATATTGCTCTGAGAGAAATCCAGCTGCATCTTGAACCTGTGTTAGTGACCTGTAACTAAGCTCTGACATATTGTAATTTCAAATTGAGATATATATATTCATTTTGTTAGGTACATATATGTTTATTTATATAAAATTTTCTCTTTTTTTTCCACTTCACATTAAAAAGGACTGTTATTTCTCAGCTGAAGAATTATATGGCAATCAACAAATATTCCAGGACCTTTCTTTGGTACTCCAAAGACCTTTCTATGTCTGATTTTCAATTGGATCTTTTATAATTATTCATTTATATTGCTCCAAGACAGCAGGATCTCGAAATGGGAAACTTCACACTATGAAACTAACTGAAAAGCAATCAACACAGGTAGAATTAGCTCCTTGTTAGTTCATTTATTTCTAACACATTTCCAGTCTGAATAGGGAAATTAAGTTAAAAGAAATTTTCCTATGCAGCTTTTAAAAAGCTTTCGATTTAACAGATTGTGCTTCATTGTATTGTTACCTCAACAAAACTTGTATTCATTTCAAACAGGACTGTAAAATGGAGGCAGAAAATAAAAGCTCAATATGGTGCCAAAGTCCATAATTAGAGGACTTATATATGTATAAGAAAAACACTGCTAGTCATTTAAAGAAAAATATTAAGATGGTCTGGGTTTCTGCAGAGTTCAACCTTTCTGGGACTTTCATGTTTATAGATAAAAAAATATTTTACCTAATCATACTTTGTCCAGTTCAGATTCATGCGAGCTTGTCAATGTCATTTCACCCCAAACCAAATTTCATGTATAAGCTCATCTGTCATATAAATAAAAGGTCATGTCTTGGTTTGCAGCAAGAAATTGCTTATTATTTAAAAGGAATTTTCCAGATCCAGTGGGAGACTAGTGCTGCATTCTAAAGAGAGGAAAGTTCATTACTAATTGTATTGCTCATGGTTGTTCAACAAAATTAAAAAATACAACACAGAGCTGGAATTAGGCAGACAAGTTTTTTCTGTTTTATTTACCAGCGCTGTACTTTACAATTTGAGTACCCACATAAGTTGTTGACAATTGCACAGAAGGTCTTTTTATATGTGTTTAACCATAGCCTTGGAGTTTTTCACCTTAACAGATGTACAGGAGAAAAATGGAATAAAGAAAGTTGCATGGGGCACTCAATACAGATAACAAATTTGGATGGTCAGCAGCTATGTGAGGTATGTCACACTTCTGTATTGAACTGCACTTCATTGAAATCATATTCATAAATGTTTCACCTCAACTGGTAATGCCTATTAGAGCAGGATCAATAATTTTGTGTACCGTAAGCATAATCAACATCTTATAAAAATAGGTGCTTGTTAAAGAAAAAGAAAATGAGAATAATATTTCACTTTATGAATTCAGAAAGGAACATGATTTTAAAGATGAAGCAAACAAAAATGCTGCTCTAAAAAAGTATGTTGGTGCTTTTGAGCCTCCTCTATCTGTTTTTCACTAAAAGTAAAAAAAAAAAAAAAAAAAAAAAAAAAAAAAAAAAATCACTACTAACTGAGTTCCATAAACTTTTCTCCAACATTTTCATTGGTTTTATTTTTTTAAAGATTATTTAAATAATGATTGTTATTAGAAAAGATTGAAGACTAGGTAAGGGTCCAACAAGGGAAACATCACCCCTGTTCTTAAAAAGGTGATAAAGGAAGGTACAAATAATTGCAAACTGGTTAGCATCCCATCTCTCCCTGGGAAGATCACAGAGCAGAATCTCATGGAAACAGTGTTGAGAAAACATGTACAAGAAATAGAGGCAGAATGGCTTTTCTGAGGCCAAATGTAAAAGAGCCTCACAAGAGAAAAACATCAGAATATAGTGAGCAACTGAATACTCTAGCCTATCACTTTGATTTTGATACATTCAGGCTCTAGTTCTACTGATTTAACATAATATAAAGACCTCAAGAGTAAAGAAAACTTTTGTTTATATATTTTATCTAGAGTCATTGTAGAGTCATACTTTTCTGGAATGAGAAAGCAGTATCCTCAAATCACTAAAACTTGATGTAAAATCATGGCACCATTCCAAAGATTATATTACCATGTTGTAGTTATGTCAGTCATTAAGATGGAAAGTGTCTGCTCTTACTGTTAGCTTTTGCTAACACTTGAACCATTTAGAGTCGGGTTTTTCATTCAATTGTGGGTTGACAATCATTATTGATGAAAATGTATAAACTGCCAGCTCAAGCTGTTAAGTCATGAGTAATGTTTCAAACCTTGAAGGATTAGTCATTATGAAGAGGGAAGGCACAAAACAAGAGGCACATCTATCTAGGCAAATGAGAATTATTGCAGTTCCCAGTATAATTCAGAAAGGTTTTTGAGCCTGTTCAACTTGTGAATGGCCACTTACAGCTCTAGAGGCATTCAGTGATGGGTTGGGTTTTTGGAAGACCTATTTGCATGATCCCTGGCTGAGGAAAACAGCAGATTGTGTCCTTTCTGAATTATTTCTGCAGTGTGAACATTCACTTTGAAAACAGAGATAATCAGCACTTTCCCCAGAGAGTTTCCCCAAAAGAGGTATAAACCATTTTATTCACACCTTGTACGATTTCAAACTGAGCTTTTATAATTTTTTACTGTCAAGTTTGAATTAAAGATGAAAAAATGTATTCCATATTTTGCCAAAATTATGACTGACTTTAGTAATTAATCTGTTGATTTTTTATTTTCTCATCTCATCTGTCTTTTTGATTTATTAAACTGTGACTAGTAAAAATAGAATAAATTTATAAAATGTCAAAAGCTTTTAAATAAGATCATTCAGGTAAGCTCAAAATAATTTATTTATTTAATTCTTAGTACTTAAGAAAGGGTAATTATTCTTTTTTTTTATTTTATTTAAAAGTGTCCAGTTCCTGTGAAGTTGTTATTCTACTTCTCATGCTTGTCAGCATAGATGATTTAGACTTCCCAGGGTTCATGTGCATAGACTAATCTTCACTCCTACCTCAGAATCACTCTATGGTTGAGGTTGGACGGGACCTCTGGAGGTCATCTAATTAAATCCTCCTGCTCAAAGCAGGCAGCTAGAGCAGACTGTCCAGGATTATGTCCAGTTGAGTTTTTAATATCTCCAAGGATGGAGGCTCCACAGACTCTATGAACAATCTGCTCCAGGGTTTCATGGCCCTCACAGTGAAAAAATTTTCTTATGCTTAAATGGAGTGTGATGAATTTCACTAATGCTCAGTGTGGTGAGTTAACTGACATTGTCTCACACATTCTGACCAAGCCCCTCTCACTCCTGCTCAGCAGGATGGAGAGAAAAGAATATTTTAAATCTCACGGGATCAGATAAGGACAGGGAAATCCCTGACCTTTACAATTGTCATCACCAGCTGCAAAACCAGTTCAGTGTAAAGGATCCATCCACTCATCCACAATTCTTTCCCCTGTGCCAGAAAGATTCAGAATACAAACATTGCATTAACAAAAAAAGTACCAGTAAAATGAAGGCAGCATATGTTCTAATTTGAGTGACAAAGCTGCAAGTCTCATTTCAAATAGAAAGGCTTTTGAACTTGGCTGTTGCAAATCAGAATCTGCCCCATGAAGTAATAAAGAAAACAAACTAGAAGTTCCATTTTCCTCTATTCTCAGTCCTTTGTTCTATTTTTTTTTCCTTGGACTGTAAACTTCTTATTGATTTTTTCACTATCTGCACCACTCATTCAATAAGCTTATCACCAAACAAGGCCCTAAAAGATGCTCACAGCAAAAAAGAAAGTGCGATATCTATTCTCCCTCAGTAATGACTAAATTCTCCTTAGTTAAGAGGAGCCCTTACGGAAAAAATCCAACTCCAGCAAAAAATTAGAAGATGGAGTCAAGCATCATATTTACCAGCATGAGCACATAGGAAGATCTGGTCAAAGGACAAAGGAAACTATTTGCTGGGATGCAACCTTGAAGACAATAGTTAGATAGTTAAGGTTCACTGCTTCTCCCATATATTTAAAATCTGGAAATGCAGGCGTGGGTAGATTCTTTATGGAATGAGATACGCTTGAGTCATCTCTTTATAACTTAAAACAGAAAAAGCAACGACAGGCCAAGATTTTCTTGCAGGAATCCTCTAGTATCATTGTAGAAGAGGTGATGTGCTGTTTTCTATGGAAAATTAAAAAAATAAACATACCAAAAACCCCCCAAATCAACTCTCAGACAGTCCCATAATCCTACAAGGATCCAGGGCTCTTTTTGCCTCCACACAGGCACTCATAATGTCTCTGTGATATTCTTTGATTTAGACTTCTTTTGTTCTTTCTGCATAGTCCCAATCTTTATGTTTTCAGAGTATCACTGTATATTTCAAACAACATAAAGATACACTTTCAAAATCCATGGTATCTTAAAATATTTCTATAAATATAACATTAAAAGTAACAAGATGCCAAAGTCTATCTCTTTGATCACTTTTATATATATGACAACAGCACAGAAAATGAGTTATCTGTGTTACTTGAAAATTGACTCAGTTTACCTACTTTAAAAAATGTGATTTGACTGAAAGGGGTTGTACAAAAAGAAACAAGCCAGAAATCATGTCAGACAGAAAAACCCAGAGGCCCAAGAAACCTTAAGAGATGAAAAGGGTGAAAGTTCCTTATTTGTGTTTTAGTATTAGGGCAAACGTCTCTGAGATGTGTACATTGTGTATAGCCCTATCTCACTGGCTGTACTCGTTTGGGTGAATAGATGGTGCATCCATTTAGAATTAACTAATCTGAATCACTTTTAATCAGCTCACAGGATTCAGGAAAGAGGTGTCTTAAAGATGATAATTATCATTAGTAGGCAGATACGGCATTATGTGAGAAAATGGAGGAGGGCAATGATACCTGACAGTCTTTCTATTTAACTCCGACAGAAGAGCAAAATTATTTGGTTTGCAGAGATATGCTTTGGAGCATATCTCTGCAAACTCATCTACAAAATATACAGAAAAAGATTTGAACTCATCTACAAAATATACAGAAAAAGATTTGAAACTTGGAGGTAGATTTCAGGGGGACTAGGGAGTATTCATACACTTAGCTTTCCTGTAGGTCATCACATGAACTGAAAAAATGTCTTATTTTTCTCTGTTTCTACAAAGTCTTATAACTCTAAGAATTTTTTCTTTAGTACACTTGAAAAAAAGGTCTCTCATGTACAGAAAAGCTTTCTATGCAGCTCTTTTTAGGTATCTCTTCACTGTTATTAGCCTCTTTGTTCAACAAAGCACTGATTCATCAGCAAGCCTTCTAGAAGTAAACATTTTGTGATTTGTCTGTGTAGGATTTCTTACAAGATTAATTCTAGCTTCTTTTAGTGACCATTCCATTGGTTTCTGGAACCTATCTTTAACTACAGGTACTATTTTATTTTAAAAAATTAATACTCTGAAAAAATGTTTCTCATTTATTTCCAGAAGTTGAAGGAAAACTGACATTTTGAATGTCTATTTGAGAGTTAAATGTGAAATTCTTTATTATATATTTATTCTGAGATACCTTTCAGTTTTTACCTTTGATACAAATAGTTTAGACTTACTTACTTATGTGTGCAAACATTAAAAATAAAAAGAAAATACATTAATTCTTAATCTGGACAGACAATTAAAACAGTGAGGTTTTCAGACAGGGTTTTCTACAGAATTATAATTGCATTTTTTATAATATTCTACTGATATGCTTCATATCAGAGACCCCAATTATTTAAAAATAGTGCAATAAGTTCTGTCTGGATGTTGTAGAGACAACCCCACAGACAGGAAGCTAACAATGCAGAGCTCAGAAGTACCTCTGTTGAGGTAATCATTACTATACCTCCTACTGGCTTTCACAACTTCAAAGGAAAATCTGGTCAATTATTTCCTAATGGGTGGGCATGGAAATCTGAAGAGTTATAGACATGTAACCCCTCCATTACAGTATTGAGCCAAGTTTGACAAGTCTATTGTCAAAGGAAGAGTGAATCAGATAGAGTCAGCACAGAAGGTTTAGGTCTTGATGTTAAGATTTTTTTGATGTCCAGAAGCACCAGCTGAATGACATAAACTTTTCATATGAAGAATAATTTTCAATGTCTTTGGAGGAAAAAAAAAATGTCTTTTATCCTGGCTAGCAAGGTAAACGCTGGACTAATTTATACTAGGAATTTGCAGCTCTCAAGTATCCCAGGATGCTCACACTTGAACAAAGATTTGTACAGTATCAGTTAAATTATCAAGGAAAAAAAAACCCTAAAAACAGGGAAATTAAGTAAAGTCAGTATTATTATAATCTTATAAATTTCTAATAATTATGCTTCTGATAACATAATATTAATTTGTAATGCTGAACTGTCTAAAATCTCTCTAAGGAGTGATGAAAGACCAAGTCTGTTGTGTCAGGAACAGGGCAAATTTAAAACAAGATACAGTCATCACTTCAGAGATCTTTCCACTACAAAGATTGAATCAATAATCTTTAATCCACTCATCTCACCTTAATAATTCTGTTGAAAACACAGTAAGAGGAGCTATGCACTTAGCAGAATTACACCAGCTGAGCTAAATTATCCTGTGGCATGCCAATCATTTTCTCCCAACAAAGAAAAAACCCACTGCTGAAATGTCACCTGTGATCCAGGAAACCGCTATCAAAAAATGAGGCACTGAATAGAATACATTGCAGAGGATAGAAGAAAACACAGAAAACACAGGAATGTCATAGGAAACACAGACGAATGTCACCAGAGATCATCACCTCCACCTGTCCTGCTGAACTTTCCTCTTTCACCAATTTTAGCCTTGGATAACTTTTTATATTTCCCGCTGGACTTAAAAGAGATCCAGCTGATGTTAAAAGGCAAATTTGAATTCTTTGGTTACTTGAAAGTCCTAAAGTGGAATGGTTGCATTAGGTTTAAGGCAGCTGAAAACTTTGTTTTCACTGACCATTTCAGTAGGACACATTTTCACAGTGAGTACTTTTAAATTCATCAACAACAAAGTGATAGTAATATGAGTTACTTCTTGATATGATCTTTTTCAGATTACTTGAGATCTTCCCTGAATAGTACAAGAAAATAGTCACTAAATAATATATCCTCTTTCCCAGGACAAACCACCATCACATCTCAGATTATCTGATATTAATTATCTTTCCTAATTTTCTGTATGTAATTAAAACAGTGGCATAGAACACAGTAATGAAACATGCTAATAACATTTTACTTCCCCTGGATTTTTTACTTCACTCTAAGATTTTACTTAGACAAGCTGGCAACCTCTCAGATTCACAGGAATAGATCAATCCCATGATTTTTAAGAAGGTTATAACTTATGTGCAGATTTCATTTAGATTGACAGGAGTTTTTTCAGTGACCTTAATGCAAAACAGAATTTACCGAGGAGTAGATTATGCAGGTTTGCAAGATGGACTGTACACTTTCAACACACATAAAATAGCATTATTTTGGAGAAATTCTTCAAAACTAGAGTGTGTATAGTCTGGGAATGCATTTGCTTTTCCAGAGAGAAGCAGTGGCAAAGACAGTTAATACACGGCCAATTATTTAAATCTAGGCTGAGTCCATGCCTGCCGATTATTCTTGTGATGGTCTACCCTTATTTCTATTTATCTGAATAGTTCAACGGACTTTAAACATTTTGAATAACCAGAAATAGGTTTCATGGATTTTCAGTCCACAAGTAATGACTGGACACAGCTTTGATCTTTCCTTAGTAGTAGATCGCTAATTTTCCTCTACTTAATTCCAGTCTTAATAATCTGCCTTCATTATATCACCTCCTTGGAAGTTCATTCTAATATTCTTATACTCTTGCAAGAAAAATCTTCTGCTGATCATTTCCTTTGCATTTTCCCAGTCATCTGCAACACGAAATTTCAGACTACGGGCTATCTTCCTTCATGTGCTGGGATGAAGAGTGCCAAGCGCGGCACCCATGGTCAGCACCGCTGCAGTAATAAAAGGCAAAGCTGTGCCTGAGTGTGTGGGCTGCCTCCAACACGAGCTCTGCAGTCCCTCCGAGGGTTAACTGAAGCCGGAGGAGCACAATTTAGCTCAATGAAATTGTGGGTGTGCTCATTTCCTGGTGCTGAGCATCCTCACTTGGGCTGTTTCAGTGAGCGCAAGGCTGCATTCGGGGTGTCTTGTGATCAGAGCAGCTCTGGAGAGGTCAAACCCCCTGCTGCAGTGTCAGCCTTTGAAACTGCAAAGCGCAAAGGAAGCCGCCGGGAGTCGGGCCCCTCCTGCGGGGCAGGCAGCAAAATGGACTTTGCTGTGTTTGATTATTGTGTCCTTTGTTCTCCTGTTAGTGGGCCTGGTCCTACCCACCTTCCCAGAGAAAACTAGCCTGATTTCCAAGAATTTTTTGCTTTTCAGGACCAACAGGTTTGGGCTTAGGTTTTCTTAGTGGAGTGGAAAAAAGGGATCTTGATCTGTTTTCTGTATCAAAATGTAGTTTCATTTTGTTATCCTTGAGGATACATTAGGACAGTACTTAAAGAAGAAGTAGAATTATCAAAAATTAATCAAAATTGTTTGGATAGTGTGTAAATTCATTACTTTCAGAGAGTGTATATATTTTATAAAACAGAATACACACTGACGTGCTAGGAAACCTTAATGACCCATGAATATATCTGTGTGACGGTATTTGAACTCATTTTAATTTTTTTAAGTTGATTTAACTACCATTAACTGGAGTTAAGTTTTCTGTTACCTTTGTAAGAAACCACAATAAACACTGCTGATGTGACAAGCCCTATACTAAGTTTAACCTGGTATTTTAGAAAGTGTAGCCTTGCAGCAAACTAACAAAGTGAAAAATTGTAAACCCTACTAGCATGAATTATTTAACGACAGGGATTTACAAAGCCTATTGCAAAATTACTGTTGATTTGCTGAAAAACTTGAGGAGTTTCACTACTTAGAGTGAATTTCTAAAAATGTCTGTATTTCTCAAGGGGGAAAAATGTACAGAGGGAAGAGAAGGTCATCTTAAAGTAGAATTGAAAGTGTTTTAACTGAAAAAAGAGACGGTTTGCTTTGTGCCTGGAAATTAAGTACCAGTACAATAGTTTTTGTATTCATAAATGTAAAGCAAAGAGATTGATACTAACATTAATGTAATTCAGAAGAGGCAGCATTAATAAAAATAAGAATTAAAAAATGGAAATATATTCTATCTAAACTCATTAATAATAAGATTTTCTTTTACAATTCTCCCTTAGAAAATATTAAGAGAGTAATTCACATCCCTAACTGGGAAGAACTATATACGGTAAACAAGGCAGAAATACAAATGGAAATGTACAGCTCGTGTGGAGGGAGTGCCAGAGGATAAATAGCATATCTGGGGACTCTTTTGGCCCTGGAACCTCTCTAGCATGAAGGAAAAAGCAAGGGATGGGACACCCAAGGAAGTCAGCAATGTCACAGCCTTTTTGTCTTTGGCCCCCCAAATGGAAAATTTTCAAAGTCAGCCTCCATTGCAAATCCTGTTTCCAAATCAATTTGAGAGGTTCACACTGTGAACAGAGGGACCCCAAGAGTGAGAGGCTTTAATCTGAGTCATAAGTGAGCCAACAGCAATATAGAGAGAAATTAACAATTGTGTAAAAATACTTTTGCTATATTTTTTTCAGCTGCCAAACCCTTAAAAATGACATTGCTTCTGACCTGAAGTAAAGGTATCTTGAAAGAGAACTCAGTCTTAGAATAGCACAGAAAAACCCCCATTAGCAAAGTATGAGCAACTTGTTTGTGCATGAAAATTTGAAAGTAAAACTTCTGTGTGTTTGTTCATCACACATGCCCCTTTTACCAAATGAGAGAAGTAAGCATTTTCAGGAGGTGATGCATGTGATTTTAGACAGATATGTGAGAGATGTACTGCCTTGTCGAGCTGGCATTTTTCTCTCCATTGATCACCAAGGTGACCTAGCATGAACTAGATCAGGATTTGATGTCTGCTTTGTAGATAAGTTGAGAAAAATTGTTTTTCAAGGTAGATTTTTGCCCTTTTCTTTATGAAATAAAGTGTTCCGGTTCCTCCAATCACAGAGAAGTTACGAGAAATATTTTTTTCTTCAAGACCTCTGTTTCCCTTTCTTGGAAATATTTTTAAATGTCCATTTGATCTTTGGGAATCAAATCACATAAATTGAAAAAAAAAAAAATTAAAATGCTAAAAGATAATTGAAAATAGAGAAACAGATTTCACCCAAACAAAATTTTCTCAGCACTATCAAGAAACCTCTGCTTGTCTTTTTTGCCATAAGCATATTAACAGCTTTGAAAGACCAGCTAAGACAGCCCTAAAATATTGTATCCACTTCCCTCATTCATTTGAGAAAACAAAGAATACTTACAATGATGTTGTATTTTCATTAAAAAAAACTACATAAAAATATAAATTTATATTGAAGAGATCATTCAATTATAGCTATCACAGATTTACAATAATGATCCATTTTAAAATAAAAGTATGATTTATAAAGCAAGGAAATGTAAAATATGTGTGTCATAAATACTTTTTTCTTTTTTCTCTTAATATATTTGCTAAAATTATGGTGAAACAGAGCCAAGGGTTTGGGGTTTTTTTCCCACAATTTCCTGGAAAACCAGCTGTGGAAACTACGTCAATAACCTCAGGTGAGTTTTGCTTGTTAGCATAAAGAAGTGTGTTGGGTTTGGCTGGGATAGAGTTAATTTTCTTCACAGTAGCTGGTATGGGGCCGTGTTTTGGTTTCATGCTGAACACAGTGTTGATAACTCAAGGAGGTTTTTGCTATTTCTGAGCAATGCTTGCACAGTTTCCTGGCCTTTTCTGCCTCTCAGCCCACTCCAGCAGGCTGGAGGGCACAAGGATTTGTGAGGGGACACAGCTGTGACAGCTGCCCACCACTGAGCAAAGGGAGCACAGCACATGGCTCAGCCAGTAAACTGAGGGGAGTGAGCTTTGCTTTGCCTGTGCACACAGCTTCTGCTTTAACCATTAAACTCTATTTCAACCCATGAGTTTTCTCATTTTTACCCTTTCTGTTCTCCCCTCCATCCCATTGGGCCAGGGGGAGTCAGAAAAGAGGCGCATGGGGTTTAGTTGCCAGCACGAGGTTGTGGCTCTCTGTGGAAGATGGTGATTTTGACCATGTTGTAGGTTTAGACCTTCTTGATTCCACCATCTTGTTCCTTACCAGGATGAGTGAAAACAAGGTCCAGAGCACAATCCACATCCATCCTACTTCTTGTCTGAGACAATATTTTTGAAATCCTGGGACCAGTGCTAGTGCAAGATGCAGCAAGGGAAAACAGCTGTTAAGAATTTAGAAGATTTTAGGCTGTCTTTTTCAAAGCTACTTTCTAGTGACATAGACTCACAGGCATTTCAAACTCAGGTGAACAAAAAAGCTGCTGTTGGTCAACACATGTTGGTATAAACATACACAAAGGGGATCACAAAGACCTTTTCTGACATAACTTTACACTTAAGACAGAGGTGTACTATAACAAAACAAACAACAAAAACCAAATCAGTAAGCAAGTGAAAAAATATATTCCTTGGCATTCGTTTTCTGGAAAACCTGAATGTTTCATAACTAAGGCAGACTACCAGACCTTACTCATTTCCTATGTGGTGATCATTTCTGTCCACATTTGATGTCTCCATGCCAAAGTGCTAGTGATGACAATGGGAAATCTTTATAGACAGCATTTGAAAGTCATGGTGCAAAGGCTCAATCAATGCAAACTGTCACAGCTATGGGGTAAAATACAAAGTATTCATAACAACTGAAGAGTTGCTTCAAAAACATATGTTGTCTCTCTTTAAAATGGCTTGATAGCATGGATAAACCCTGTATTTCTTTAAATTTCTGCATAAATAGGTTTTCCTCTCTCTGAACATCTTGAACAGTCATTAGGGAAGAGTACCTTAAGGATCCTACCCAGCCTCCAGTCCACATGGTATATGTCTCCAGCACCATTTTTTAGGTTTTAACTACTAAATAATTTTCCTGATTATATTATTTCGTTAATTTTAAAAATAAAAGGTTGAAGCTAGTTCCTTTTTTATTTCTTGATTTAGAAGGTTCATTTTATTCTATTTAGTGTAGAAGAATATTTCTATTCTGACAAGCGAAATATCTCAAGGGAAATAAAAAAAGTGAAGTGCTTCATTTTCGCTAGCAGAATACCTATGCCATTCCCCTAACCAAGATACTGCTTTTCTTAAAGGAAAAGAAAATTTAGGAAAAAAGCAAAGTCCAAAGAGCAGGGTCTTTTTAATAGAATTTAGACAGATAACATGTGCAGGACAACTCTTAGCCTGCCTAACAGAACGGAAGAATTTAAAACTATAAAATAGTTTCTGTCTGTAACAGAAAGGAAGGACCTTGATACTTACTTCTTTCTTTCACCACACATTATTCTACTTTTTTCATAGTCAGAGGTTGCATATGATGCAAACAGTGAAATAGGCTGTCTTCCTCTTCCTAGAATAATCAAATTGAATTAAAATGTTAGTATTGAATTATAAGTCTTAGAATATAGACATAAAAGTGATGATTTTAAAAGTAAAACTACTTTGTATATTTGATTCTAAATTAGCCATTTAAAATGCAATGTTCAAACAGAACTTAAAAGCTTTCAAAGAGTCACAGAATGAGGTTGGAAGCAAGATCTGGTGGTCAGCTTTCAAACCCCTGCTCAAGCATGGCCACAAAGAGTCTGCTGTCCAGGACCACGTCCAGATGATTTTTCGTGTCTTCAAGGACAGAGGCTTGCCAACCTCACTGTGCAACCTGTGGCATTGCTCAGTTTCCCACAAAGCAAAAGAAATAGTCACTTCCTAATGTTCAGAGGAAACCTCCTGTGTTTCAGTTTGTGCCCATTGCCTCTGGTCCTGTCAGTGGGCACGACTGAGCAGAGCCTGTGTTCTCTACACACCCTGGCGGAAGGTGTTTATTCAGACTTTGATGAGATTCCCTTGTGCTTTCTCTTCTCCAGTGTAAACAGGTCCAAACTCTGTCTGCCTTTCTTCATTTGTGAGGTGCTCCATTCCCTTCGTCACAGTCTATTTTCTCTCTACTTATTCTTTAAGAATTCTAAGTTTATTAGCTCAGACATGCACAATGGGACACCACACAGACACACATGCTGAAGTGACCATCCTACTTAAAACAGCATTGACTCCATTATATTCAGAAAATACTCATTTCTGCTTTATCCAGCAGACCTATTAATGTATTTAACAGAGAAAGCTTTACAGGAATCTTTGACATACATAATGGACAGCTCTCCTAGCAGCTTATATTTTGAAATGTACTACCTTTTCCTGGCTCTAGGGGATTTGCTTTCTGAGTGTTTCCAAAATGTGATCTTTTCATACAATTCCCTTCTGATCACCATAAGGAATACTCAAATGCTTACTGCCAAAATACTAGTTTGTTCCGCACCAGTGGATGATGTGGTCCCTTCTTCGAACCTCACAGGCTGAGCCTTAGACAAAACACAGCCAAGTAGCTTAACACGACCACTCACCTCTCCAGAAGTTCCACTGTAATAACCTGACAGAGAAGACAACGTGAATCCTGCTATCAGTACTACAGTATCTTTGGACTTTATGGCCTGTATAAGGCAGAAGGAAGCAACATACAAGTCTAATACAGAATCTTTTTGGATTAAAATTTAAAATAAAGACCTGACAGACTAATAATAATATTAGCATTTTAGAAGAAAATTAAGTGAAATCAAAGGGCTTCAGATGTGCACAGGAATTAGTTTACCAGCATTTTTTTAATTATATTTTCAAAATATTTTAAAATTATAAGGATATTGAGTCTCAATCACATTGACATCTAAACATTAAAATTCCAGCTTTTAATTTTTTAATGGCTATTTTGTTTGCATTATAAAAAACCAGATGAGGTGGTGATGGTGTTTTGCCTCATGCCTCATTACACAGCTAAGGTGTGCATAAATCTGCACTACGTGATGCTCTGCCTGGCCTTGCCCTGATTACTTAAATGAAGTTTTATTGGGGAAACTATAATAATAAAGACTAAGCTGCAGCTCTGAGGCAGTCCTGCAGTGTATGACATTACAGGAAGAGAAGCTCAGGGGCTTTTTTCAAGTCTGGTTTCTTTTAGCCTTGTATTAAAAGGAAAAAGAAAGAAAGGGGGGGGGGGGAAAGCAGAAAAATGATAAAACACTAATGCTTAGAATAAGAAATAAACGAATGTATAGAAATACACAATGCCTTAAAGTTTCCAGCAGTGCTGCAAAGGTACTGCCATGTGAACATTGCCATCTAATGGTTTATTTGAGATTTGTAGCTAAAACAACTTAGCAGCATTCCCATGTTGAGGCAGAGTAAATATCTAAGCAGTATTAGGAACATTAACAAAATATTTATTGGTAGAATCCTGCATTGTCATACTTTAGAGGAATGACATTTTTATGTTATTTTTGTTGGGTTTGACACTGTTCTTTTTTTAATGTATAACATTTACAGTTGATTGCAACATGTAACAATCGCACAGATACTTGTTTTAAAAGCAAACTACAACAATCTCAGTACTGAAATAATAAAAATTAAAATATCTTTTGATAACATATATTAAAATATTTTTAACCTAGAAATCAAGAAATAAAAGGCCAGAATGAAAAACAAACATGGTACTGACCAAGCAGAAAAAACAGAGAGAAACGTCTCAATTAGAGTTTTATGCCATTCTTAGCTAAATGCAAAAGATTAACCAAAAGAACTGAAGAACTCTATTTTCTGTAGTCCTTTTGATCTCTGGCTTCTTATTCTATCTTCCTTTAATAATAAAGTACATATTGGAGTGTTTTTACTTCATGATTTTACTTCAAGTTGATTTTGGCTATACAGCAGTATTTTCAGTGTAGTGATCTTCATGGAATTTAATGTTGAAAAATAACCTTTATATACAGCAAGAATTCTACACGAGAAATATGTCTCTCTTGCACTAAGATGGCTTAGAATAAACAGAACAAGGTTCTTATGGAGCATTAAACCATCTTATAAAATCCAGTATTCCTGTCACAGTATTCTGTCAAAATCTATAGGGATGACCACATATTCTCAACCCATACAGTATTAAAAAAAAAAAAAAATCCAAAACCAAACAAACAAACAAAAGAAAAACCCCAAGGATGATTGCTGTAATAAAGCTACAGGCCATGTTTTATTAAGATATAATCACAACCTTCAGCCACAAAATAAGCTAGCTGTCTTTAGCCTTTTCACCAAATAGATATGTTTTCAGATGCTGTAAGATAACACTGAGCTTCTAATTATTAAAATTCCAAGCTCTAACTTGTGCAGTTCAGGTAATGCAAAAAATATCTCATAATGATGTGTACTTGATGCTACTGATACCTATGTTGCAATATCTCAAGGAATTTTAACAGCAGTTAATGAAGTGTAATTAAGAATGACCTTGCTCTTGAGGGCTTGAGCTGTGCATACATTCTAGTGCAAAATTCCATCTTAAGATTTCCACTAAAGGACCTCGAGTACTCTGCTCTCCTTACAATGGAGAACTGCCACTAATGTCAGAGAAATAAGCAAAAAAATTAAATAAATATTAATACAAAATAAAAAAACTAGAAGTGGTTCATATGTGCTATGGAAATGAGGGTCCAGAAGATATTTCAAGAGATCGGAGATTATGGAGGCAGATCATTCTCTATACTTACTGTGCAAAACTTCAGTGAAGCACATACCAAAGTCTCACAGTGTTGCACCATTCTCAAACTTAGAATAACATTTCTCATACTAAAAATAAAGCTGCTTTATTCTCCCAATTAAACTACTGTCATAACTTTTTCTCTGTATAACTGATCATTTCCAAAAAATTCCATCTTAACTATCTTCAAGATCAAACAGTGCACAGCAGGCATTCCCCCTGCCTGCTTCATGCTTTCCAAACCTTTTAGTATATTTTATTTTTGTCCTCTGAATTCTATCTAGACCATTTATGTCTTCTTTAACACCTGGTGCTGAAAGTGGAACGAGTACTCTGTGTGAGGCCTCTCCTGCTCTGGTCAGAGTGTGACAATGAATTCCTCCCCATGGTTCATGTGCAGTGTTGCTGCTAATGCACTTCAGAGTGGGAATTGAGTGTTTAGTGGCACACAGCATGGACAGCTCAGTTTTGTGTTCAAGCATGATTTCAAAATTACTTTCCCTGGTACTGTTGCTTATCCAGGTTTTCTTCAGGTGGAGGGCTCCCCACCAGGCAGTGGGACAGAGGCTGACCAGCCAAGGATATTTACAGCCCCCTGCCAAGAGCAGGAAAATTTAGGGCACTGGGGCAGCCCCAGCCCCTGGCACTGGGCACATCCCTGGGGATGGAGACAGAATGGGGATAAGACAGGCTGGGGCCAAGCCAGGATATCAGGTCAGCAAGACAAGGTCAGGATCAGCAGGAATTAGGCCAATCAGAGACATGATAGCTCAGACTTGAGCAGTTCCTAAGGGTAGGAAGCAGGAGCATCCCCACCTCTCCCTAATTTCTCCCAGCTCTTTCTCCTCCCACACTTCCTCAGCAGCTGGGTTTAAGGCCACAGACCCAAGGAGTATCAGAGCTGTCCAGTGCAGGCTGCCAGCACAGCTCCTGGGGAACAGGAAGAGCAGCCACAGCCCAGGACCATCTCATTTCCAATCCCATTCTATGAGGTTTGTATGGCCAAGCTTTGGTAGCAGGGGGCCTACAGGGATGGCTTCTGTGACAAACTGCCAGAAGCTTCCTCAGTGTCCAGCAAAGCCAATCTCTGACAGATCCAAAGATGGACGTGATGCTGGCCAAGGCTGGGCCAATCAGAAATCATGGTAATGTCTTCATGATAACAGAGCTAAGAAGAGAAAAGTTATTGTGCACATGTAATTGTGGCCAAAGAAGAATTGAGTGAGAATGTGCAAGAGGAAGAACTCTGCAGACACCAAGGTCAGTGCAGAAGGAGGGGCAGGAGGTGCTGCAGGTGCCAGAGCTGAGATTCCCTGCAGCCCATGGTGCAGGCCATGGTGAGGCAGCTGTGTCCCTGCAGCCTATGGAAATCCGCAGGGATGCAGAGATCCCCTTGTAGCCTGTGGAGGAGATCCACACTGGAGCAGGTGAGTGCCTGGGAGGAGGCTGTGAACCTGGAAGAAACCCGTGGTAGAGCAGGGTCCTGGCAGGGGCTTGCAGACCCATGGAGAGAGGACCCCCCCACTGGAGCAGGTTTCCTGGTAGGACCTGTGAATGCATGAGGAGTCCATGAGGGGAGCAGCCTGTCCTTGAAGGGCTGCACCCCATGGAAGAATGACCCCCATTGGAGCAGTTCGCAGAGAGCTCTTGCTCATGGATGGGATTCATACTGGAGAAGTTCATGGAGAACCATCTCCTGTGGGAGAGACCTCATACTGGAGCAGGGAAAAAACTCTCCCTGAGCAATGGGAAAAACAATGTGTGATGAACTGACCATAACCCCCATTCCCTGCCTCTCTGCACTGTTGGGGGAGGAGGTAGGGCTGGGAAGGGGGGAGGGGTGGGGGGAAGGTGTTTTTAAGGGCTCATTTTACTTCTCATTATCCTGCTCTGATTTTGTTAGTAAGAAATTCAAGTCATGTCTCTAATTCTAGCCTGTTTTTCCCATGATAGTAATCTGAGTGATCTCTCTCTGTCCTTATCTCAACTCATGAACATGTCATTATATTTTCTTTCCCCTGTCCAGTTGCAGAAGGGAGTGAGAGAGCAGCATTGGTGGGTGCCTGGCATCCAGCCAGGGTCAGCATAATAAAACCACCTAAAACTAACTCCCACTTTGACCAGAAGTAGCCAAAACATCTTTTTGGTCTATGGCTTTGTGAACATGTTGTGCACAAACTTCATGGTAATTTCATCACTGTCATAAAATTTTGATTCATCACCACCACTTGCTTTTTCTACTGAGCAGAAAAAACAAGCTGCAGAGACTTGTTAGGTTGAATAGGGCATTTCTTCTTTGCTCTCCACTGAACAAGGGGGTTATGGTCACAAAGACAGAGGTCACCCTAGTTTGCAGACAGGAGTTCACAGAATTTTGAACCGTTTATCAGGCACCAGCTGCACAGAGGTGATGGCTTGGCAGGCAGCTTTAGCATCCAGTTGGGAATTAGTCTGACCAGCAGTTCTGTGACAGGTATGCAAGCAGATGGATTTCAAGGTAAAAAGCTGTCCTGAAGCAAGTGTTGCTAAGATTTGGGAGTGACTCAGGTGGGTGAGTCGTTTTGCCATCACCATCTCATGAGTCAAGCAAATAAACTGTAATGACTCATTTTGAAAACCCAGGCACTGGGCAACGACTGCATAGCTTATGATTTCATCCTTGTCACTTATAGAGAAAATAAAAGCTTGAATTCAAAATGTCTTTTAAAATAGTAGCAGGACACTGAAGGTGAGTCAGTTAAATGATCAGTAATTCTCATACGTAAGCGAAATCTGTTGGTTTGATGCCCAGATCCTTTACTCAAAATCTTATGGTCCCCCATGCTTTTCCACTAATCTCCACTGCTTTTTCTGGCATTCCGTGTGACCTCTCTAACCTTTACTCCTCATTTTGAAAGGTGTGCATCCTTTATCCCTTCCACTTGTATCAGTTCTGTATCAAGACTTTCCCCACTTCCCTCTCTTTATTCCCACGGGCTTTTAATTAATCTCCACTTCAAAAGCACTATTTGCCCTTTCCTGTACCACTCACACAAACAGATTTTATGAAGTCATAAGCCCTGGAACTTGCATACGTCTGCAATAAATATTTAATGTGAATTCTTGTTTAAAACGGGAAAATAACACCAAGCGTTTCACACGATTCTCCGGGGGTGCGGAGCACCCTGAATGAAGCCGTACCTTGATCAATGCTGCCATCTCGCGCCCGTCCAAAAAACTGAAGTCCCTGACCTACTTTAGACCCATTTAGCTCTTTCCTTGCCTCAATTACTTCAGAGCAGACATCCAGTGAAGTGTGTAAGGAGATAGCTCCGAAACTGTCCTTTAATGTTATATTCTAGTTTCATGTGATGAATTTAGATTTTGTGCCAAATAGTGCACTTACAAGAAATATTTGGGGGGTTTCTCCCATAAAAAAATATACAGAGACAAAACAAAAAAAAATTTAAAAATAAACCATTTGTTATTTAACAAGAATAAGAGTGTTTATTCAAATGTTTTGTAGATATTTGATTTTTTCAAATATCTTTTCAAGCATCGGTTTATATGACAAAGGTTTTTTTCCTATATTCTGAAAAGAAATTTAATTATAGAGAAGTGCCTTTCACTTCAGAGGATGAAGACCAGACCTATCTCAAAAGCTATAAAATAATTGCAAGGATATAGTTTTATTTTAAAATAAATCCAAAGCATGAGTGTTCAAGCATTTTAAGGGTAAGAAATCTGTCTTAACAATTCATGAAACATATTCCTTTTCTCCTAGGATAACTTCATTTGTGTCTACACTCAAAGTTAAAATACTGAACAAATCTCTCTCAGGAGTCTTTCAATGGCATCTGCTTTTCTCCATTGATTTTACAGGTAGTTAAATGTTAGCTTTAAGAGGACTGAATCCTAAAACTTGAAATGCCTCCCTCCAACAGAATTCCTGTTAGATTTTTTTTTTCCATCAGTGAGAGACTGTGCTGTAGATTAAGAGCATTTGTCCTAACAATCATTCTTGCACTGCCTGCAAGTGTTTCGTATCAGTGCATGGGATGGCAGGCAGATAGTTTGGGGAACTGAAGAGGGATGGAAGTGCTAAACTTATTGGGCACAAGCTGGCTGAGAGATAATTTAAAAATTACAACTCTGAATGAATATAAAAGCCTGAGCAGAATCTATTCATTATCATTCTAAAGAAATTATAATTTGTTAATTCCAAAGCCTACTCAACGCTAAGAATATTATTGGTCTCCCCCTATATTTGTATGACAAATTCCCTAGAAAGTCAATCTTTACTCCAACAGCAGTATTAGTGAACAACATAGATATTTCCAGTGCAGATGTTTACCATAAAGTCATCTTCCCTAATTCATAACCCTGGAATGGAAAGAAAACCTGTTTTCTAAAAGCCTTGTTTTCATACACTTCTGTAAAATAAATGGAATTGGTCTATAGAATTACACCGTGCTTTAACTTAGCTATAAGCCTAACTATTTTAGATATTTTTATACCTAGTCACAATACTGTGAATCATTATCACTGTGCTAAGCAGCTCCTTCAAAATAACAAGGGTGAAATAGTTCAGTGCATTTAATAACTAAGCTTTCATTCAGATATGATGTTTTATTTCTTCCTTCTTGTCAACCATCAAAATAAAACAAGCATTAGGAACAGTTCACAGAAAAAGAGACAGTGAGATGGCTATATCTGTGCTTATCTGTACCATTTTGTTCACAGTGATGAGAATCAGCTGCCAAATGACAAAATTGTTGCCGGCTCAAACAGAGGACTGGATGAAAGTGGTGAAAAAGCTCTCAACTCTACAAAATCTAGTAAAACATTTGATGTTATGCTATATTGAGAAGCTTGTTATTTACACAAGGATACTAAGATTAGTAGATGAATTAGTAAATTAGTTGAGTTTAGTAAATTACTTCCTAAATGTGAAGGGGGCAACAAGTTATGCAGAAGTGGAAGTTTCACCATCCAGGTTGAAAACGGGGGAAAAATGCATTATTCCAAATAATTCTTGAAACTGCTTTTGTATAAAATTTTGGTTGTAGGAGCATCACACTAAAATCTGGGAGCTGTAGATGGATTTTCAACATGGTATAATGGGAATATTCAATACTGCAACCAGTATTAAAGGCTGGATTAGTGAAATGGGAAGAAGTTAAAAATGGTAGATTGCATTCAAAGACCCATACAAGAAAACTGATACTCTGAACAGAAAATTTAGCAGCCTTAAAATGAAAGAGGATAAAAACCAATTTTGTTTCTCCAATCCTGAGTTGCCACTGTAGTACAGCCAAAGCAAATATAATCCTTTCCAGCTAACAAACTGGAAGTTTGTTAGTTCTGTTGTCCTGCTGAGAATTTGAGGAACTGTGTATAATTCTGATGGACCTGTTAAAGAAAGGGGTTGTTCATAAAACAAAATTTCAAATAGACATAGAGGAGATTATGTGGGCTTAAGAGGAAAAGGAAAGAAGCCCCAAAGACCAGGCTAGCATAGTTTAGTGAAACAAGAAAAAGGATATAATTAATGGTCCCTTACTTCTCCTACTGAGAAAAGAATGAACAACTTTTTCTAAGTGAGAACTTAAGTTAGTGTCGTTTCTTATGATTAAAGCCAGATATATTCTGTCTATTCTGCTTTGCTGTCTTCCACTGAGGAGAAATTCCAGGGAAAAAGAGGGAGTTAAAGACAAGTTGTTTTGGCTCAGTGGGATGATCCCTGAGTGATCATTCCATCCAGAATGACTTTAAAACTACTTGCAGTTTTCTATAAAGCTATTTTTTACACTGTAGTACTAGGATCTTGGGGCTTTCACTCTTCAGCTATGCCAGCCATAAGTTGAATCACAGTGTAAATGTCTAATTATATCAACTAGTGTCACACATTCAGACTGCAGATCTCTCACTAGTCACCTAAGGCTCCCTTCAGAGTCAACAGGAGAAAAGTGGGACTTACAGGCACATTTTATCAGCCGTATCATAAATTTATCACTTAAATAGCATCCCAGAAGCTCATGCTGAATAACTAGCTGAGAAATGGAGTTCTAAAACACAGCAAGCAAGATGAATCTCGATTTATCTTTCTAAAATACACATATTAAAACACAGGCTGCATGTGGTATCCACACTCCCTAGATACCACAGACTCAGGAGAAAATGAAAGCCACTCTGTCTGTGATAAAGACAGAACTCAGAACAGCTGTGGTCTGAGCCATTTATTTAATACTCATTTTAGTAAGAGCTGTACATGCTAGAAACGCTTCTCACAGAATTAAAAAAAAAAAAAAAAAAAAAAAAAAAAAAAAAAAAAAAAACCCCCAAAAAGAAAAGCAAAAAAAAAAAAAAAAAAAAAAAAAAAAAAGATAAAGCTCCAGAATGAATGCAAGGACTGAAATTATTTAGGGAATCCTTTTATTATCATAAGCTATCATCATGAGAATTCAACTGGAATGGGTTTCTGTGAGTCAGCAAATCCAAAGCAATGAATGTAGCTCTGCATGCACTTTGGATTGAACTATGCCTTTTATAATTTTTGTTTACCACTTGGCATCCTGAAGTATCATGAAAATCAACGGCTTTCACCATTCACTGTGTAGGGCTCTGAAATGCTGCTAAACACTATGATGAGCAAGGAGCAAGACTGAATACTGCCCAATGACTTTCCTTTATAGAAATATTCTGTCCTTGAAAGTCCATTACTACAGACTATGGGTTTGATATTTTCCTTCTTTTGCACACAGACTGCAAAGGAATGAACATTCTTCTGTGTTTGTAGCTGTGATTACAAATTATTTTAACTTTCTTTTGTTAGTTGAATGTAAACAACAATGCTCAAATCTGTGGGATGACAGACAAGCATACAAGTGACAACTTTCCTCTGCTATTAACAGTTGTTTAATTGATTCTAAGATAAATAATAAAACGACACTGGATAATATTAGTCAGATAATATTTTATGAAATATGTGTATGTAATAATCATCCCTTTTTATAGCATATAATATGTAGATCATGGGAACTCTCATTTTTTAATAGTTTCTTTCTCTGAATTCAATACAAAACAATCACAATTATCACTATGAAATCAGCATATACAGCTACATACTCTTGTAGATAAAAGAGATTTAGTGCATATATCTCCATTATCTGTCTCAGAAATTTTTAGGGGTCAGCAAAGCCAGATTTTCTGTCACCTTATATTTTAATTTGAGTAGCATATGGATTGGCTTTAGGCAATTTATTTTCCTAAGTTAATTTTTTGTAATGTCCAATGAAGTTCAGAAAGAGGAGTCATGGGTTTGTGAACACAGTGGCTACCCAAGTCACCTGTGATACATTTAATTATATAAAATCCCACAACCTAATAAATAAGGCAGCTATCCTTAAAATTATACTCCTTGAATTTCAAAAATCTTATTGCCTTTTATTAAATGAACTGGATTAAGATATACTGCTTTATATAGACACAAAATATGACATACATATGAGTAGAATATGACATCTGAAACAAAAAAATCCTAAGCATCCATGTTGTTATTATTTTTGGAAACACAATTTTCTGGTACAGTGACAATGCACCTAAGAGCTCAGCCATCAAAAGAAGCCATGTTCTTGTGAGATACTGTAGCAGTGCTGTAGAGTAGTATATCTTCATAAGCAAAGTGATCCAGGCATGTAATTCCCCTGAGATCAGCAATAAAGTCCTTGTTTATGTCAGCTGAAGAGTTGATCTAATACATGAAAGTCATAAATGAAAATATTTAATTTTCTTCTTCTAATTTGTCTGGTTAACAATGGCCCAATGGCCTCATATCTTTTGTTTGGTTTTTTTTTTTAAACCCAAAAATATTATTTCTCACATTTCATGAAATGAATTCTGTGGGTATTTTCAAAAGAACACTTGTGAGAGACCAGAATGCATCATACAGGACTATGATCTTTTAAAATTTCCTAAAATCACCAGCTCCTTAGTTCCAAAGAACCCAAAGACCAGCTGTTCTTCTGATACCAACCCAAATGTATTTACAGGAACATTTCTCCAGATTCCCTGTTGATCTACAAGGTCAATAGGTTTTTCAAGATTTTTAAGAGAAATAACTTAGAAAAATTCTAAGTGTGGGTGTTTTCTTCACCATTAGCTGATTAATCAGAAGAAATTTAAGGAAAACCCCTCAACTTTTATATTGAAATTAAATTATTAAAGAATAAATTATTTAAGATTTTGCATACACAAAAAAAAAAATCTAGCAACTCACATTTCAGTGTTCTGAACTGACTACTAAAGCTATTCATAATATCTTGTATCCTGGAATTTTTCCCACTTCTACTTTACATTTGGGTGTTATGCTAATTAATAAACTTGTATTTGTTGTAAAATGTAATGTTTTATCTAACTTCCATCATTATTTTGTTGCTTTTGCATGATTGTCCCAAATGGAAAAGAGGGAAAAGGACAAGGACAAGGAAAAGGAAAAGGAAAAAAAGGAAAAAACAAACTCTGGATCAAGCCAGTCAGTTACAGTCATATTTCATAGGAGATCTGAGCTATATTCTAAGAAAACTCCTCTTTGATCTCCTCTCTTGTCCTTGTTGCCCTGCCTAGAATCTTCACAGCTAGGAACAAATACAAGTTATGGGTGATCAAAAAAGATGGGCCATGAGTTTACATGATTAGAAGCAACTTGAGTGGACTTACTTGGCACTTGCTTGGGAAAAGAGAAAATACTTCCTTTTCTCAGGGTTTTTTTTTTCAGTTATTTACAATTTTGAACATCTGGAAAGTGTGTTTAACACAATCAACTGCAACTCCTCAATTTAACAATTAAATTACTATACCAGCCTTCGACATGTGAAAATGTGATTTTAGATTCCTCTGAAATAAGACATGAAAATGAATCAGTAGATGGATAAAATTAATATTGTAGGCCCCAGTGAAAAAATATCATTTTTGTTTTAACTAGGAGTTTTATGAAGTGAAGACTTAGGAACAAAGTACAATTCAGTTATCTTACCACTGTTAACACAAAGTGCCAGCTTAGAGCAGACATGGCCAAATCCATAAATAACTTCACAGTATCATGTCATTTACTCCGCAGAAGCCTGAACCATTGTTTCAGCAGCTCTTAATTATGTAACTTCCCGGGTCTTCAGTTGAAAAAGGACAACTTAAAAAGAGCATGTGTTTCTTTTAATTCTCTGAGGACTATAAACCAACCACAGGGACTTTGGTCTTGGTACAGAGACCAAGCACAGAACACTTCAGCTCCAAAGGGAGATGTGTCAGAAAGTTGTGAGAACACCAGGATATCATGGACATTGTTCTATGACCTTCACAACAGTGGAGACAAGTAACAGCTACTGCAATTAAGAAGTCCAGTGGAAGCAAAGTGACAGAAGTTAAACTGTATATCCCTTTTGATCTCTGTAAAGTCCTGATGCAGAGATAATAAGAATGTAGACCAAATTCTATCACTGTGATGTTGAGTTTCAGGAGAAATTCACAGTATAGATACCTGCAGGATAATAAAGGCTTTGTGTCACTGCCAGCATCAGCTCTGACTTTAAGGTAACTATTTGGTCCATTATCTTCTGTGTGATGCATTATGAAAATGATAATTTCATGAAAAAATATTTGTACATTGATAAATTTCTGCACACCAAAATTACATCTCTGGGTTTTTGGTTTTTTGGTTTTTTGGGTTTTTTTTTTTTAGTTTTTACTCTAAATAAATATTAAGGGTATAATATTACTTTTTAAAAGAATATGCAAATTATGCTTTGTCAAAAATTGTGAATTAGAAAAATTTTGACAAGTCAGAAGAACATAAAAAACAGAACGAAAGAGATGCAAATTCCAAGCAGCAGTTTCAATATCTACCCAATAAATGATTTTCACTTATTCTGATAATTAGGGGCTTCTTATTTGCTAAAAAGTTTAACTGAAACTTTTTTCCCCCCCAATTCTATTTAAACTGAATCCTGGAATAACTTTATCTCATGTTTTTTTCTTTAACCAAATTTTTGATGTTTTCTCCACTCCAATTCTTGGATTTTTTTTTATCACATGCAAATTATCAAATCTATCCAAAAGTATTAGTCATATTTATTATCCACATGATAAATGGAAAGTTAGGATCTCTCTGAACCACTCAGTTTTGAGTGCTGCTCAGATATGTATCAAATCTAATATCTCTACTACTATCTCAGCCTATCCCTGAGATCCCACAGCTGAGGCTCTGTGCAGGTTGTGCCTGAATTGTATTTGTAGAGCTGCCAAGGATGATTTTGGATGTGCTGAACACATGTGCCTTCATGCACACACAACCATTCTAGAAAATGTGATCTTGCACTGGCATTCACAAATACTTTGAAAAATTCTATTTGCAAATACTTCTCAAATAACCTAGAGTCTTGGTCTGAAAAATAGATTTTTTTCACCACTGCTGACCCAGAATATTTTCCTAAATGTAATGGCGGCGGAGAGGGGTTGGAAATCCTCCTAAACTCTCTCTAAATGGCAGAAATCCTGAAGTTGCAGCGCTGATGCCCTGGATTGCCCTGCTGGACTCTGTGTGTTCTCCCTCTGTCCCGGTAGGTGGCAGCCTCCAGAGGCTCTGGTTTGTAATGATCATCCTTCCAGGCTCAGAAGGAAGTGTCATTGTTACATAAAATATTGTTCAAATACCCAGATGTAAACGATTTTTTAAGACATCCACTTAAGCTGAACAAATTCATGAATACTCAGCCTCAGGTTACTGTCAATTATTTAACAGAGGAATTTCCCAAGACAATTTATTACATCTGGTGGATTTCTGGCATGTGTCCACTTCACAAATCCTGTGCTAAAGACACAGTCTGTACTACATCTCACACAACATAGTCAGTCTTATCATTAAATAACTAAATATACTTTCAGCACTTCATTAAGGGCTTTCAATCTCGTGTGTAGACAGACTGGCCTTAAATGACACTGAAATAATAAAAACTGTGGCTACTCTCTTAGCTGGAAAAAAAAACAAATAGAAAAACTTTTTTTTTTTCTATTTCTATATCAATTTTTAAAAGCTTATTCAGGATAAAAATTCTTGAAAAGAAAACACATTCTGAACTTGAAAAAAAAAAATTAATAAATTTGCTTCCTGTAAAGATTGTGTGTCTGGAAAGGTGTTGTGTTAATTCAGTGCTCCTGTGCTCCCAATCCCAGCCTGCAACAAGTATCTGATAAACAGGCTTCAAACTGAGGATTTTGTAAGTTGTGACTGTGCCCAAACTCCCATTACTGCTAATGGAAGCTACCTACACACTCTCTGGGTATTTTTTGATCTTTTTCTTAATTTCCTTGAAAAGTACATTATCTAAAGCACTTAGCACTATGGAAGCTAATAGCAAGCACAATTTAAAAAGAGAAGCACTAGTGAAGTGTAAAGTAGATCTCAGTTTGTCTGCTTGACGTGATTTCTGCCATCTTTTCACAATTCTTTTTTCTGTGATGTTAAACATTTTAATTTACACCAAATGTATAAATGCTGCAAAAAAAGCAAAATTACCCAAGAAATAACTTATTTCTCAGTTTGGAAAAGTACTAAGATTTATGGCCATGGATGTTTCCTGTTGCCTATTTTAAAAATGTTAAACTCCACTGACAGCAGAAATATTTAGCATTATCAGTAAAAGAGGAGCCTGACCCTGTTTTTTTAAGCAGAAAATCTTTGTCCTACCAGCCTCAGCCAAGGAAGTCTATCCACATGGGGAATGTCCTCTTAGTTATACAGGGCATTACCTAAAAATTTTCGAACACCTCTTGCTATACTTTCTTCAGCTAAGCTGCATGTCTAGGAGTAGACCAAACCCCCATATTGGTAACAATCTGACAGGTTTTACTTGAACTTTGTATTTTATTCCAGGGAGAGCAGTTTTGTGGGATATCTATGTGCCTCTAGACATACAAGCAGAGGAGACTATTACATCACCTACAGTAGCTATGCCTTCAAGACAACACGTTTTTACCAGAACTTTTAGGTTAATACACTTTTTTAACATGTTTGTACATGTCCCTTTTTCTAGTACACACTTGTATCTCTGATCTTCTCCTTTTCTTCAGGTATGTAGGAATCAGCAATCCCTCCTCCCAAGCCCTTGCATGGCTCAGCAGAGGTGGCAGTCTCTTACTGTGTGACATCTTTTCATGTAAATCTTTATAAAACCATCACACAAACTGGGCTGACAGGATTATTTCCCCCCAAAGAACAATGCATCTCTCTATAAAGAAGCATGATGTGGGATCTGTAAATGAGTGGAAGGAAAAGAGGCACAGAGAGAAAAGATTGTTTATTCAGAGGAATTGGACTCTTTTCATTACACACAAGAACATGCTTTGGTTCAAAGTGTCATCATTAAGTGTGTATTGTTTAGTACAAATTATTTTCAATTCATATTCTTGAAAAGTGTTCCTTTGCATCCTAAACCAAATGTAAGTAGATAATGTCAAGATATGCAAAGCTATTTACAAAGTTAACTTCCCAGATGAGCTGTTGCTGCTGCTGGGAATGAGCCAGTGTCAGGCTGTTCCCAACAACAAACCAAACCAAACCAAACCAAAGGAAATTATTACAGGTTTCTCTTTAATATTTAATATTAACTGCTTATTTTTAAGGGAAGATTACAGATTCCCCTTCTTCAAAGAGAACAAATGAGGGAAGACCACCTCTTTATTCGTAAATCCAAGCTGGTTTTTGGTCAGCTCTAAGCTTAAAAGGAGCTCCCTTATCTCTCTCTTGGCTTCCTTCTGAAGCAATGCTCCCACTGCTCCCCTCACTGTAGAGTTGTTTTCAGAGCTGCATTAAGATACTTGATTGTTCGTGGCTGTGGATGTGTGAGAGTACGTGCATTGCTTTGTTCATTTTAATCCACATACAGTAGTGATCATCTCCATTTGTGCAAAAAAAAAGCATCTTCAGTTACTTGGGCCAGATAATGTTCAATGCTGACCTATGACTGGGCACAAATGTCCTAATACTTCAGGCATGAATTAAAAAAGGCACTTACCTACACCTTCAAACTGCTTGAATAAGACAGAAATTAAAAAGTTATTCTCTGCATGAGCTTGGCAGCAACGTTATTTCACATCATCATTTCAGGTCAGAAGAAGTTTGTTATGTTATTTAGCTCTCACTTAGTGTCTTCATCTTTTATGCAGAATTAGTCACTTTCTAAAGTGATGTGTTTGTTGCCTAAGCTGAACACTATCTGGGGGACACCTCACCTACCATGTTCTTGTTTTCCTTAGATTTTTCCTGTATGCTGCTGTGATGGTTTTGTCTCCATCCTACTCTCAAGTCCGTGTACTGGCACAGCAGTCACTGGCCTTTAACTCTGGGCACATGAGCTGACTTCAGGATGCTTCTCTTGAAACAGCTCTGCTGGAGCTGTCTTTACAATGCCTGTACATGTTTATGCCTTCTGAGGAAGGATGACTCTCCATTAAAAGGTCTCCTGAGATGTAGATTGGAGTGGATTGAGACATGGATCATCAAGGGGGAAAAGGTAAATTAACTGCTTTCAGAGTTCAAACAAACAAACAAACTAACTAACTAACTAACTAAATAATAATAATAATAATAATAATAATAGTAAATAGAACATCAAAGTTATTACTTGCAGAGTTGACTATAGCATGCAATCATTTACTTTTCAGGGTCTATTATATTTTTCTATTGTTTTAGCAATGTTCAGTCTTGGTTACAGAGTTAAATTGTTTCCTTGCCAATGTTCTAGTCCTAGCTGTCTATTTTGATATTGGTTTTGATTCAACATCAGAGGATCTGAAAATATTTGAGTCTTCAGGCAATCTTGTAGGTTGTTTAACTCAAATATAAACTACCTACCAAAAAAAAAAAAAAAAAAAAAAAAAAATCTCCCTTCTAAACACTAAAACCACTGTAGTGGTGGGGGGTAGGGGAGATGACCAGAAAAATATTTACAACAAATAATTATTTGGAAATCAATTTTTAAAAATGAATATAAAAATTAGTCTGAACTATTCTGTTAAGAATATCTAAGTTAGGAATGAGAGAGCAGACATATTTAATTTTTTTATATTCACCTCCACATGTTCAGATCTTCCTTTTGGCATGTCCACAAAAGCCACTTTCATGACCTTGTTTAAGACTTTAGTTCCTCTTGTTCTATCTCTTTACAGCTGAGAACTGTGCAAAATGGATTAGAAGACATGGATGAGAATTTCTTTGTGTTTAGAAGCAGCAGTTTGTCAGTGAAATAAAGAGCAGATAATTAGAAAGTAATGAAGAAAGATATGATAACCAGCAAGTTTTTAAGCCCTTGAGCTTTGCTGTGATGCATGTATCTCACATGTGATGCTGTACTGATTTTCCATTCTCACTTTCATGATCTACCTACAGGTAATACTGTATTTCAGAAGTATTCTAAAGGAAGAGAATACTTCGGAAGTTTTCTAAAGGAAAGTTCTCTATCCTGTCAATGATGGGACCACTCAAAATGCCTATGCTATATCAAGTGACAAGGGCATTTCTTTACTGGAAGACAAATTCATAGCAATAAGCACCTTTAGTTCTACAACAAGAGCTGATGTTTGTATCTTATCTCTCAGGCTACTCTTTTAGGAAAATCTGGCAGAAGATGAGCACAACTTTTATCCTTCAAAGAAGCTTTGTCATTAAATTCTGAGAAGCTAAACCAGCTAATATATTACTATGAGGGTTAAGGAAACCCTTCACATTAAAGTATCAGCCTATTTTTAAAATACCCTTTTCCTCATGGAGTTCCTCTGAAGTTCACATATTTGTGACTGTTCCAATCTGAAAGTTCTCCTTTAATTTTAATTTATTTTTACTCAATATCATCACTTACAATATATTTTTCCTCTCTTTCAAAACCTGGCACTGTTGGAGGACAAGCAAGTTCACAAAAAATGGGACAAAGCCAGTCAGATTAAAAGATAGAAGTAGTTACTTAGCAGAATGTCTAGCAGTCAGTACTGAATCTGTAATAAAAATAGCATTCAAATCACTAAAGATTGTTGCATCAGTACAGAAAATTTTGGTGTGTAAACATACCATCATTTAATCCAATGATGAAAATGTCAATGATGAAAAATAAAATCCTTCCCTATTCTTGGAACTGGAATTGCTCTATGGATAAAATTGTTTTTTTAGATTAAGACTATCTTGTTTAATTGTTTTAGATTAAGACTATCCCAGTATGTCTCTTGCCATGTGAATTATTTTCTCTATCCTTGCATACATCATTATATGTACAGATAAAGAAAGGCTTCTTCATTCTGTAAAATTAGAGAATGAATACCTTCTTGTTCCTTATGGTACTGGGAATTAGGGCTACTTCTCTAACTTCAAAATCATGTATTCTAGTAAAGTAAGGGAAATTACTTTTACATACAGGAAATTAGTTTTACATACATTAAAGTAGCCTATGTAAATGGGTTTTTAAGCTGCTGTCATCAGGCTTCTACTGATATGTGTAGGTTTATACACACACACACACATATATATATATGGTGTGTCTCTCTATAAATGAGAGGATGTACACAGATTACACAAAGTAGTCAAAACAATCCAGCATCATATGCTGATGTCTCAGTGTTTTTACAATGTACTCATTGAGCTTGTTTTCAATAAATTCAGCTACTTTTAATGAACTGACACTTGTAATTTATAGTATTTTCATGTGCTGTTGAAAAGGAAGCATTAATTATGTTACTGTAACTGTTGGATGCTATATTCATCTAGAATGCCCATTATCCAAGCTGTATTAGTTAATTTTACATAGATAAACTAAATATGCTGTTTCTTAGTTTCCTATAAGCTAAATATAGAGGATGTATGAGTTACTGACTATTTAAAGAAATGAGCAGTGCGGGAAAAGTTTGTGCAGTCTTGCTTCATTTTATGAGCACTTAATAAACCATGCAGTTCTTAAAAGCTGCTAGCTAGTTAATTGTGAAGAGTCCACTCTAGAGACTAGTTACAAGAATTTGTTCTCTTCATTTGTTGTGAATGCATTGCTCTGTGTCCCATTTAGGACTTGTCAACAGAAGGGAAAAAATTTAAAAGAATCTAAATTTTACTTGTTAAGGTTTTGGTTTTTTTTTTTTTTCCTTTGGCAAACTAATAGTGAAATCCTTCATTTTTTAAGGTATTTTGAAATTGAATAATTTTTTTATAAATTCTGAGATTTACAGAAAAAATATTTCAACTGACCAAAAAATAAAAGGACTTGTTCAAAGAATGGCAACACACAATTTTTTTGTTTTATTTAATAGGAGGAAGTAGTGATTTCTTTTTTGCCTAATGTATCTGTAGAAAATTCTTGTTTATTCACTATTGTCTAATTCTGAACATACAACACCGGATGCAACAGGAATGCAGTATTGGATACCACTCACAGTCCCCATATCATAGTGTTAACTACCTTATTTATGGAAAAACAAACAAACAAACAAACACCCCTCTTAAACGCCTTTCACCACGTTTTTTTAAATAAATTAGATTTATGCTATTCTCCCACCTTTCAGGACTTTGAAATATAATTTACTTTTGCTTGTCTATAGGACATGTATATGTAGATGACTAGCCTGTAGCTGATGTAATGTATTCATTTACTCCAGAGTAATCAAAGGTCTGCATATGTACACCAGCAGTGGTTTGGAGCACTACAGTAGTAAACAAAACTCTTCATAAAACAGGAAAAGAGAATAATGATTCTTTAATATCCATGCAGCTTCTTTGAAAATGTCTCTGGGAAGTCCCTTCTGTGAGTCCAGGTAATTGTCCACGCCTCACTTCCTTCAGCATTAAAAATCAAAGAATAGTTGCTGCCATGCTATGCTGAGCAGCAAGTTAAAAAGCTCAGAGTAATTTTCATCTCAACTACTGTATTAAATTTTTATTCAATGTCTAAATATCTATTCAGAGTTAGTAGGAGTTTTGCTTCTGATTCAATGAGGTGTTAGTTGTCTGTAATTTAGTCAAACTGAAACCCCCTGTCTCCTGGAGACAACGGCCAGCAGTAATCAGATCCGGTGGTAAGAATGATCTTCTGGCTGTGATTGACATACCTCTCACCACATCCTTCAATGTTTCCAGGTTATAAAATTCTTTGGTTTTGAGGGTTCAGTTATGAAATTAAAGCAACAGTCTTCGTTTGTGTTTACTTGGTTTAGGTGGAGGGACTAGCTAAGCTAGTGAGATACCCAGCTAACTGAGGCTGAGACTTGTTAACATCTTCAAGATTAAAAGGGTCACAATGCTTAGGAATATGTAAATATACCTAAATATAGAAACATATAAGCATATATAGTTTAAAAGCAATTGAATGATCATTGTGGTGCCAATGGAGAGAATATGCTCCACAAGACCAATAAAGTGTCTTTAGTTTTAATTTATTAAGGACAATAGAGAACTAATTGTAGTTTTTTTCAACTAGTTCTAGTTACAACAATTAGGCATGGGGGCAGGGAGGAAAGAGAAAAAGGTCTGCAAGGACAGGAAGGGGAGTACACCCAGGTCTTACTGGCAAGTAAACATGTTAGAAACTGAGAGTCAACTATAGAAAAAAAATCTGAAGCTCTAATTCTTTAATGAACAGAAAGTTTTCAGCTATTGAAAAACAGTACCAAATTGGAAATGAGCTGATTTATTCCACTGTAGTCCATAAACATAACAGCTAAAGGTTTCCATAGAGTCATTAACTCCTAAATGCACAAATTGTTCAGTGAATTACACAGTAGCCCAGTCAACAGTTGCAAATGCTTCAGATACATAAAACTGGCAAAGTACTATTGCTATGGAAACCTTAATTTGTATTCTCCATTTAATTTTATTTTAGGTTTACAGTGAAAATAGCCTAAAATATAATTTTCTATGTCATTTTGTCTCCACCACCTCCCCATTTAACTTAAAAGGAAAGCACAAACTGGACTTAAAGGTGGTTTACCACAGCAAAGTATGCAAGTACTTTTTTTTAGTGTCAGCTCACAAAATATTTGGGTTTTTCTTCTTTATTACTTCAAGTCTTCCTCTTAAAATTCATGTATTTCTCCCACTTAAAACCAAAAATATTTAGAATAAATATTCTGATAAATTGCAGATCACGTGCAGTAGCTCCATCAATACATGGCAAACACAAATGTTCAAACTAGATACATGCTTCCATTGCAAATATGTTGTAGAGTTAGACCCTGATGCTCCCAGGAAATTTTGTTCGTTTGCTTGTTTGTTTTGTGTAGTGCACAGGTTGCCTTGCCATGCACTGGAAGTTCAGCTTTTCCAATATGTATTTACCAGTCATGAAGAGAAACCTCTGTGTACTGCACACACAGTATCATACATTGAACTAATGCCATTGGAAACATCACCATTTCTTGGACATGATTTTATAAAGCATTCAACACTATTTCCATCTGGGAGTTCTCACAGGACACATTCTAGCTTAGGCTATGCCAAGCGCTGTTGCACACATGCAAATCAAAATCTATCAAATTATGTCAGTGCAGAGACAAACCTTGAAGTACCAATTCCTGATTCCTATTTCATAAATTAGGACACATCCCTTATGCCTGCTAAAATCTGAGCATAACTTAAGATGGTAAAATTTAATCACACAAATTGCTATAGGTATAATATCATTCATGGAAAAAATAAGGAAATAAAATCGTTTGTCTCTGGTCCATGTTCCCAGCACTTCTGGTTTTGGCCTCAGGATAAACAAAGGTTTATTTGGTGTCTCCAGCTTGGTCAGTGGTATCTTTTGCTTCACAGTGCACTGGTTTCATTGCTTTCATGTTAACTAATGGTTAATTAATGAAGAACAAGTAAACTATTAGAGAATGCCTAAATAAAATAATGAAATAAAATCTAAAAGCCTTCTTGAAGTCTTATTAAACTGCAATAAGAAAAGGCTTATTTTTTCTGTTAAATCTGAAATACCATAACTGTGAAACTCTCATTTTACTCTGACATTTAGTTTTCCAAGACCAAGAAATCTACAATTTGTGAAAGACAAATGAAAGTATTTTTCAACTCTTCTGCTTTCTTTATTCTCATTGAAATTCACAGCACTAAAAGAATTCAGTTCCACCTAACTGCCTGCTATTTCTTCTAATCATTTCACAAGTTTCCTTAACCTGGAATATCACAAACAGGAAATGCCTTGCCACTCTCTACTAAATGTGTTTTGGTATCTGGAGGCAATGATGTTGGCAGATAATAGATCAGTGCAGATGGCAGTTGGTGTTCAATGCAAACCACAGGTCAATGTGCCACACTGTTAGTAGCCATAATAAATTATTAAGAGGAACTACCTATGACACTTTCAGGATGTGTGTTAGGCCTACATGGAATGTTTTTATCACAATTCATAAATATCTTCTTAATTACATGCAAAGTGACACAATCTTGCAATAATCTATAGCTGTCCAGGATTTAACTAGAAATTATTGAAGGAACAGGGAAAAAAAAAGCCTTTCTGGGGTTTTTTGCCACTTTAATCTTTCAGGCTGAAATGCTTAACTTATGCAATTCATTTTAACTGCTAAAATGGGTTCTTAACCTATGTGTGAAATGTACAACCTATCTCAATTTCTGCACAGAAAATAATACAATGTAAATTGATAAGAACAATTCTGGTATTTTATATAAAAATTTTGTGTGTGAGTTCTTCCAAGACTGCCATTCCATTTCTTTTAGAATCAGAATTTTTTTTTTTAGTACCAGGAAAAGACATTTCTAGATCTTATATTGTAAAACATGTTGTTACTATAAAGTAATTGCCTTCTTTGAGAAATAGCAAACACTCAGTAGGTTCCTAGACTCTAAATAGCTCAATTTTACTATTAATTCAAAACAAAACAGCTGCTGTTTGCCTAAATGAAAGGGCTTTTCAGATACATATGCTCGTGCAGTCTATACAGCATTTGGTGTGTATGATCCCATGTGTGTATCCAGTCTGGGTGGATTACCTTTGGTGTGAGGGACATCCTGAATCTGACTGACTCAAGTGAACAACAACCTCTGCAACCTCTTCAGTAGATTTCATCATCAGCTAAATATTGACTAAATATTTTCTGTAACCATTCTTAATGGATTGAGGAGTTTCATCACTTTGGATAACCTAAAAACTTATGTTGTACTACTTAAATTGTTGTTCATTGTTACAGACATTTGTACTTCAGTTATATTCTGAGATACAGTCTCTCCTCACAGGGCAAGTAATCCACTTCCAGCCAGCCTGGTGACCATCCTTTAGGTTTGCCCCAGCCTGATGATGTCTTTCTTGCTTTGGGAGAGAAACTGTATGCAGCAGCCTGTATGTGGCCTGGAAAATGGAAGACTAGGGGGGATATTCAGCCTCCTGGCTACAATCACTTCAGGTCACTCTGCTCGTATCTTTTTAGACATCTATCAATGCCAGACTTCTCTGATTTTTCCCAGAGACCAAAGGAAGGAAAGTCCTTTTGTCACAGGAGCACCTTCTAGCTTGCCAGATACTGTCCTTTTTCCTCCAAATATCATTGTAAATTATATCACAAAATAAGAAAAATGTTCAGAAAGGAAATGTGTTTAATTATTACCTAAAAGATTCTATATTCCAATAAACATTTCATCATCTAAATAGGTAAATTTCACAAGCTAAGTAATGGACTTCCCATTTTAAAATTATGCCACTCATCTTCATAACTGTTACAGCTACTGCAAGTTATTTGTTGCATGCAAAAGTTTATCCAGATGCTTATATGGACTCTAAATTGATTCTGCATACAGCATAAACAGCATGTTTCTTGGACATTTTCCTGGAAATCATTATTACCTCTTTGCATCTCATGACTTTATTATGCTGAAACTATAATTTGGCCAAAATTTACCCTTAGTTTAATTTTCTTCAGATCTGAAGTACAGATTTGAAAAGGATAATAACAGAAAAACTACAAATCTTCCAGAACTGTATGAAATAAGGCTGAGCCTTGCCTTCAGTGATTTCAGTCTTTTGTGATTCACAGAGACAAAAGACTTGCACAATGACTACAGCCAGTGACTGATCCAAGTCCCAAACACACTGTGTTCTCCAACAGACATAAACATGTTCTGAGTTCCTACTTGCTCAAAGGATGATAAGGACAATAGGGACTGCTCATGTAGGTTATTGCTAGAATTTGCAGTTTCTTAGCTCTCTCTCTCATTGCATTAATCCTAACAGCATATTCCCCCCTTTTACAGGACTATTTTTCATTATTGTAGCATTCAACATAAAAATATGGAATGTTTGGGTTTGTTTGCATACACTCCAGAACTAAATTCTGTCAATGGGCTTTGGACTGCATTTTTTTTCTCACAGTTGCAACTAAATTTGGTGTCATACACAGTACCCTGATTTTCTAAAATATCCCTGTTCAGTCAGTAAAAGAAAGTTACAATGTCAGAAAAAGAGTGCATTTTTAACTGAAGGGGTTTTGTTCCCCAGAAAGAAGAACTTGCGCTGAAGAGCCTTTTCAATTTGCTTCAGTTTAGCTAAAGTGGCAGATGGCAGCTATCTCTGTTCTTCTCCCAGTCCTGCTCCCTCTGTGTCTTCTCTCTGTTGTTCAAAGGAGCTCCACACTCTATACAAATTTCAGAAAAAGGAATATTAAGGTGGTAGCTGAAAGAAATGCTTTCATGAAAAGCAGGAAGCTGCTCTGTGGAGAAAAAACAAGTTCATTGTTGATGGAAGAGGACCGGGCAGGGGGCAGAGCAGCGCAAGTTTGAGTGGCAACAGAATGCACGAGAATTTGAGTATCACCCTCCAGCACTTACTAATATTTGACTAAACATAAATTGCAATAATACTGAAAGAAAAATAGGCGCAAATGTTTCTGAGTCTTTTGCCACATTAAGAACAATTTCTCACCTCACATGGTGTTTTTGTTGAACAGGAAATTCATCTTGTGAATTTCCCAGGATCAATTGAATATTAATACTTTGTGAATGCTCATTTTATTAAAAAAAAAAAAAAACAAACCCCAAAAACAGTTCCATGTGATTCTTTAGTTCACTTTAATTAGCGTAATAAATCGAAATTAATGGTATACACTCTGGTATGATTATCTAGTGGCTTGACATACCAATTTCTCAGAATTTAAGTAAAACCAGATCATTCTCTAGCTATACATTTTTTTCAATTTTTAAAGAATTTTATGCATAGATATACATTTTCAACAGGTAACTTCCACATTTTAATTCTGACCAAATTTATCCACTGTAAAATAATTAAAGAATCTATTTCCTACTGTCACTTTACTTACTAACAGTTTGCTTCTGTCATATCTAAGATTTTAATATCATTCAGATTCCACTTTGCTGGGTGCTGTGCATATGCAATAACAAGACATCGTGAACTACCAGACTTCCACTAAAAATAGAAAATAAAATAGAAATAAAATAGAAATAAATAGAAATAAATAGAATAAATAGAAATAAAAATAGAAAAAAGCTAAGAGGAGAATTGTAATTTATTGTTTTCAGATTAAAAAATAAAGTTGATAAATGCTTATGCAAAATGAATTTGTAAAAGGTTATGATTTTTAATTATTTTGAATTTTTACAATTTAGAAACAATAGTGCTTCAAAGGGGATTTTTTTCCCTTCCATGTTCCCTCTCACTTAAAAAAAATTAAATTGGAGAAGAGAATCAAAACACTTACTTCCTTACTTACTTCCTTTTTCCCCAATGAAAATTAAAAAGAAAAGTTTAATGCTCAAAGAGAAATGAAAGACAGGATAAGACTGAGAAGTGGAATGTAAAAGTGGGATTCAAAAGGAATTTTTTAAATAAATTTTCCAGAAGAAAGGAAGGTAAAAGCCTGGAAAGAACATTTAAAGTCTTCAGTTTGACTCCAGTTGCTGTTTTCCACAAATATAGCTTCTTCTGTAAGATAAACAACCATGAGAAACAGGGAATCAGTAGAAAAACAAGACCTGAAATCCTGAAGTTATGATTTTAAAAATAAGTACATATCTATGTTTCAAAGCTTTTTTTTTTTTTTTTTTTTTTTTTTTTTTACCATTTAAAGCAAAAATTATTTCAAGGTCAAAGCGTTTACTAGAATATTTTGGTGGGATTTAGCTTTCTCACTAAGTTTCTACAGCTACACTCCTCCAACACCATTTATCTCTGCAGCTGATCAGGAGATATGTACCTGAAGGAGCACATAGAACTGCTTTACCAGCCATCAACTGGAAGAGTTAGAGGGAAAAAAAACAACAGTGCCAAACAAAACAGGTTTATATGTCCCTTTATCTGCTTTTCTCCACAGGAAATGCCCTAATCATATGAAGAGAGGGATCAAATAAACAAATTCTGAAGTGTCAAAGCTTTTTTTTTTTCTTTTTTTAAAGTTGTTTAAGGAAGACAAGCATGGGTTACCAATATTTTTGTCTATAGTTGTATCCATAAAGAAAATTCATCCTTTATTTTGTCCAAGCAATCAGATGAATCTAAAGTTTTATGAGGGTTTTTTGGTTTTTTTTTCTATTAGGTAAAGAAAATATTTTTTGTCTTTCTTTCCTCTAAATGTCAACAAATTTAAAAAAACTCTGTTCTTAGACCCCCAAATCTCATTTTTCCTAGCACTCTAGTCTCTTGTGGTCAAAGCAGTGTATTGCAAGATAAGGGCTGAGATTCACAGATTCACAGAATATTCTGAGTTGGAATGAATCCACAAGGATCACTGAGTCCAACCCTTATGTAAATGTGTATGGGGGTTGAACCACAACCTTGGTGTTGTTAGTGCCATGCTCTATTCTCTCTCTGAGTCTTTCTCAATGCCTTCCATAGGTAGGTCATTTTCTTAGTTTGTCATGCATTTAGCCCCAGCAAATATTGGCACAGCGCTTCATCTGAATTTCTGTCTTAAGGAAATTCCTTCTAACAACAAAATTTTACTTCCAAAGGTGCTCTGTATTTTGGATGCTGGCTCCTATTTTTTCAGTTGTCTATTCCACAAACCAATGCATTTACCTGTCATATCTATCCTGGATATACGGCAAAAGTTATGTCCGTAAGCTTCAGAAACTTTTCCATTGTCTCTGAGAGCAAACATCAAGTTGCCCATAGGGCTTCAGGGTAGGCTTCTGAAGTACAGCAGGGACTGAAAACTTTTTCTTTCTCAAAGGAGAAACTTTTGCTTTTGATTCCCATCTGCACTAGCCCACACTCCTACAGCTTACTTAAAAAAGTGCTGGTGATAATTTGATCACAAGACAAACAGATTCACCCCATTAAATTGAAAAAAACACTAACTTTGCAGAAAAAAAACCAATAAAATTAAAACCAATCTAAAACCAGCAAGCATTGCAGGCAGGGCTTAGCCAGGTTAAAGATACAGAATGTTAAAGCCAGTACCAGGCAGGAGTAAATAATTCAGCTGATAGCAGGAACAAGTACAGGAAGGAAGCAAAGAAAAGATGACTCAAATGAGCTTATAAAAAGGTAACTTTTTTCTTTTTTTTTTTTTCTTTTTCTGTTACTGCTAGCCAGTTATTTGGCACAAATGTAAGGAGAAATCAAAACAAATTAAACTGAGCAGGCGTTGTCAAGTCACATTTAACTTTGAAGACTGTTGCTTTTACAACAGACTTAAGAAGAGATTGTATGTTTTTTTCCAACTATACAGGCTGTTCTAAGGAAAGATATTGCCTCTACATACATGCCACATCTTTTCTCAGTACAACTGACTGCTAGATTTGTCAGTTATGACTCCTAAGGCTGCCTGTAATATGCCAATGTATAGATAAGATATTAAAATTGTTATTTTTTGTTAATGGTGTCAGTTTCAGTTGAAGGCAGTAAGACAGAGAGTAGCAGCTATGTTCTCCCTAGCAGAGACAAAGCCTCTGTCAGAGACAGATGCTCTGTCACAGGATTAGGAACAGTGACAACTTGCAGAGGCTAACGAGTACTGCTTAGATCTTCTAGGAAAAGTTGCATCTTGTGTCACCAGTGTGTTAGAAAGCTCCGTGCTGATTGCCAGCTGCTAAAGCTTCTGTAAGGAAGCTTTAATCCCATCTGAAGTGTAAGAGAGGAGATCTGGAGGCGACTAAGGAAAAACAAGTGTAAAATGGTTGAAGATGCAACTGAGGAATGGGGTGCTTTATAAATGGGGAGTTAGCTGGGAATCTACAATTAAAAAGAGTGCATCAAGTAATTGCAGAAGCCTTGGCTAACTGACAAGACCTGAAAATTCAGCTCCTTACAAGAAATCTGTTAATGCTTCTCTATGGTAGCATGTGGCAAAAACTGGGACTTGGTGTCAGGCAAAAGAAACTGATGGCTCTGTTCTCTTTGTCAGGAAGCCTCACTGAAGAGAAACAGTGACAGCCTCAATCACCCCTAAAATGAACTATTTTAACCAACTATTCCACTTACCTCTGTTGCCAAATTAATTTGACATGTAATCTGTTCAGGAAAGGTCACAGAGAAGACTGTGCCAGTGATAAATCCCACTGCTTTCCTACTACGTCATAAAGCCAAAAAAGTTCCTAGGTCCTGATTATGAGGATGCCAAAGGTCATTCTTTGGAAAAGAGTGTTTGAGAATCACTGAATTGTTGGGGTTGGAAGGGACCTCTAGAAATCATCTATATATTTTATAAATTATTTCCCAAATCACAAACTCAGGAGAAGGAAATCTGTTTATCTAGGACAACAAACAAAAAGTCTTCTATGACCGAGAGAGTGAATGAAACAGAGTTTTCACATTCTTCCTGCTTTTTTTTTTTTTTTTTTTTTTTTTTTTTTTTGCATGTGCAAAAAGAGCCGCTCCATTTGATTTGGTCCATTTTATCCATGCTACTTCAAAACTGCAAAATTCATTGATAAGGTCTAAAAATTGCATTACTGAGCAGTTGCTTAGTTGAGCAAAAATACATGCTGGGGCCAGTGTTAAACAGAAACTGAACCCATTAAGATTATGAGATAGTTTGAGCAACAGCTATAGTCTTTCTCTTTGCCAAAGTAATTGTTTGCTCTTGTACATCCACTACACATTTGCCAAACCTATTTTAGAAATATCAAATATTTGAATTTTCACTGCTTTCCCTGAGAGACCATTCCACAGCCTAATAAATTTAGCTGTCAAGATGGAAAATACTAATACCAAGTAAAGTTTTCACTTTCTTATGTACAGTTCTGCCTATATTCATTCTCAAGCCTAAATCAGCTATTTTTTTATCCTGAAAATTTGCTTCAGAGTTTTGCTATTCTAGCATTGCTAGTTTTAAATTATACAGGACTAACCTACATAAGGGACTGACTGGTAGTACTAAAGTTGGATCTACTGACTGTTTCTAAATATTGTATAATCTTGAGAGAATGAGAGGAAACACATTTTCTTTCAGAGGCCTCTACAGAGAGAGCCCTCTTAGCATGTGTCAGATTACATCTCTGACAAGCCTCTGGGTGAGCCTCAACACAAACTTCCTTCCAGAACAGTATGTAGTTTGATGTAAATGTTTGCTTTTTTATTTTGTTTATTTTTTTTAATCAAATTCTACGCAGTTTTTTCCCATAAATTTCACTACAGTGTTTTTTCTAGTGTATTATATTTTATATACGTTGAGAATGCTTTGGAAATGAAGTTTAGTCAACTGGAATGAATTGTTATTTACTATTTTATTTCTCTCAATCTGAATATAATAGCCAAAAACTTATACATATATTCAATATGACCTTCTGTAAATCAATCTTCCAGCCATCCTTTTGTCAGAACAATACCCAGAAAAATTTTTCTTTTTTGTGTTTGTTGCATTTTAAATAACTTTTTTCATTCACTTTGTGCTTGACTGCTTTGCCTTTTATTATTTGGCACCATTACTGCCTACTCATAATCTGGCATTATGACTTCAGACTTCACTGGTTGAATGGATTCTTTTTTTAGTACACGTATCGGAAAAGTAAACAAATTATTCTGTCATATGATCCTTTCAACAAGTCAGAAAAAGATCATCAGGAAGTAAAAGGATTGATTTATGCTAATTACTATTTTGCTTTAATGGTTAAAATCCAATTACAATCTGAAAAAAATAATAAAAATAGAAGGCTACCTGAAACATAGCACTGACACAGTGCAGTGTCACTCCCAGCTCTTTGGAGCCTCAGTGGTATGAGAAGGTTCAAATTTCTGGTTTGATAGCAGATAATAAATTAATACATTTCAGCTGGTCAGCTTGATCCAATTTTAGAAATTAGGGTCTGTCATGAAGTCCAGTTTTGGTTTATCCAGAAGGAGCTGATTCAACTTCACAGGATACAAGGAGGTTCTATCAACTGATTAGCAGCTGCCTCTGGTCATTGTTGGTTCAAATCTTGAAAAGTTCACCATTAAACTGCTCCTTGCTTAAAAGGAATTATATATTTTCTATGGGTAGTGAGATATCTTTTCTCATACTTTAGTTCAACAAATTAAAATTATTAAATTAATTTTTAAATACTCAAAATATTACTATTGCATTAATACTTTCAAGTATTTCTGTCTTGCTCTAAATGCAAAGAATATTGTCTTATCACTCTACTGTGCCTGAACTGAACTTGTTTCTTCACAAGTTTGTGGGTTTGAATCTATATTTCAGTATTTAGTTTAACTAGAGGAAACCTAATATGTTCCTGTAAAATAGGATGTCCCAGTACCCTGTTAAAAATAGTAATTTAAACTCTTGCCAGTAACTGATATTAAGGTTAACCACCTCCTCAGGAACTCCATTAAGCTTGAGGATGATTGATATAACCAAACCCAATTTGAGTAAAGTAATTTAACATGCAGCAGATGATATTCACAGATGGGATTTCCCACTTGTGTCACTTTGGGGATAGAGCAAGTGTTATGAAAAAAGTAAATTATACCATTTTTTACATACTTACATAGGAACTCCCCTAAAGAACACTGAAACTGACAAGAATTTTGTTTCAACACATTTAATCAATGCTTTTTGAGGTAGAGGCAACCTTTCTGAGAAAATCAGAATTTAATCCAACTTAATTTATGCCTTTTTTTGGATAGTAATTTGTCAAAACTACAGACAAGCATTGAAAACATATTGATTTAGCTGCCTTCTTTGATTACTTTTTTCAATCAACCTGTTCACTCTTGTCACATGCTAATGAGCGGCTGTTCCACTTAAACTCTTAGCAGATCATCTATAAGAAAAATTAAGAACTAAAATTACATAGTTCAGAGAAAATGTGTTCAAAACACAAACTCACATGTTATTCTAGGTGTATAAGTTAATATATGGAAAAATATAAAACTCATTGACTTTCAGTGTTCTTATGTTAAGGCTGTGAATAGAAATATGACCTGGGAATTTGTATCATGAAACCCAAAACACAAAGGTAATAAATATTAATTGTTCTTATTTAAATAAATACAATTGCCTATGTGAGTAGCAACAGAAGATCAGGATTCCAGTGTTCACAGCATTCAATAAATACAGGAGAAAATACATGGCATAGCCCCATCCCCCAGAAGCCAGAATAAGAGCACACCTCACAACGTTTTAATTTAGAGTATTTACAGTTTTATCAACAACACTGTTGGTATTGGGTATTTTTGTTCTTAAAACCACATATGTAAAACAAGGACATTGACAATAACATTGTAATATATCCTAACAAAAAGAAGCATATACATCCCTTCTTGCCTGACAGCTGAAACCTACATGTTCCCAAAAACTTACTAAGACTCATTCACTCTATAGGTTATACATCCCTCAGGCTTCCCATAAAAATGTTCCAGAGAACATGATTAAGATTTACTTTTAAGATAATCTACTTTTTTTCAGCAACAGTTGGTTCAGTTTTGTTTTTTAAATCATTAACACACTTCAATTTACAATGGTAATACTGAAACAAGGTACCAAACAGTTGAAAACTACCTTACCATTATTGTCAGCCATCTATGGGCAGAAGCAGATCATACATTAATTCTTGGCAGCCGCTCTTTTGTTCATATTCCAGATAAGGTTACACTACTGCACCTGATTTGACTTTAAAATCCTGCTACAGAGTTGTATTTTCCTTCCATCTGAAGCAGACTGAAATACTAAGACTGCTTTACATTAAAAGTTATGCAATTGCTCTTCAAGCATCTGAAGAACTTTATTATACCACCCTATGAACTCTAGAGTTTGCTTTTCCACACCTTTCTCTGCTTTGTACAGCAGTATTTGAATTTTTCAGTGACAGAATATATGGAGTTTGATTTCCAACTGAATTTCCCAGTTTTATGATGAATGAGGTTTCACCAAAATCAATGAGATCCAATTGCAACTCAAAATAGCTCTCTGGTGGCACAGTGCCATTTGGAACAGGGAGGTATAGACAGTAGATTACCTGGTTTTAGCTATACTCACCTCTGAGGGGAAGCAATATGGGTGAATTGAGTATCCCCAGCATATGTAACTCAGAACTTGAACTGAAAATGAGGTGTGTTACGTTTTACACACTTGACTGTGAACTGCACCTGCTCAGATACAAGTGCAATTTTGCTTAACACAGAAGGTAGGCTTTTGGGGAAGAAAAATTTGGTTTAGACCCAACTCCAGCTCAATCCATGCACATATTTGAGCTACCATCCTAGCTATTATAACTAACTCCCTAGAACTCAAACCTCTCCCACTCTGATTGTCTTGCATAGAGCCAAGAGACTTCTTTTACAAAAAGAATAATATGCAGATAATAATATACAGATTATCCTTCTTTTCAATGACCAAAGCAGAAATCTATCAAGTTAAAATTTGGTGTGTGGAGTGTGCAATTGGAAGATAACATCTATAAATGTTAATTTTATCTCACAGAATATTACTGTGCTTATGGTAAATAAAAATGGAGGGAAAATAAAAAAGACTTTTTACGTACAAAAGAAAAAGGGATGAAAGTTATCATTAAATACAACAGAATGAGAATGAATTAGCAAATGCTTTCAATGTACTGTCTTCATAGCAAGAAGAGAAGACATGTTCATTTGAGTGAGGAGCTCATTCTGCAGCCCCAGCGATGTGAGGGATATTCAGTAACCTTTTTGGGCAATGGTGTGAAACTGGCACCAGTAACAGACAGTACCGCACTGTGCCATTGCAGCTGGGAAGGAATCCAACTGCTAGCTTTTTGAAAACCTAACAAAGATTCTTTTGGAGTCTTTACATTTCAATGTAACTGAATTGAAGTACTGACACATTCCAGTTTATCTGTCATCCTTCTGCCAATGCAGAAGCTTAAACAGTAATGGATACTGCATTTTCCCCTGGGTAGTGCTTAGAAAACATTAACATCTTCACTAATTTTGGGGTTTAATAATTATTGTATCAAACAAATATGCTACAATAAAGAACTGCTTTTAAAAAAAAATCATAATCCACAATAAAATTATGTGTGTACTATACCTATAAAGAACCAACAATATTAAAAATTTTCCACTCTCCTTAACTATACCATAAAGAATTTATTGCAAACAATTGAAAAATTGTTCTTTTGATAATTTTTCCCAAAGTAGGGAAAAATCAAAAAGACCATTTTATAAAAAAAATGTGGAAAATATACATATTAAGGACAGGATTGCAACACCCTTACTCACTCTGAATAGTAATGTTGATCATAACTGGTTCCACTGTAGTCAAAGGGATTGCTCACAAAAAGAAGGCAGTTTTTATATGAGGAAGAAAAATCTAGATCTAGGAAAGTAATAAGGTTATGTGATTAAAAAATATACACAGATAAATATCATGGTGACATTTACTGTTTTCTACAAGCTGAATCATAAAAAGCTCCATCTGTAGGCAACCAAGAAATACTGTGACCAAACAAGATATTTAGAGAAAAGAAAATGTGTCATATACTCACAAAAGACAACACACACACTCTATTTTATTTTGTTGCATCACAAAAGGAGTGCACAAGTATAACTACTGAGGGACTGGAACCCAAAACATAGACACATGCTCTTAATATTTTAGTCACAGCAACATCTACATTATATCTCTTACACACCAACCTGTCTTCATTTTTCAAATTATGATGTCATCACTTATTAATTCTCAAATATTATGTTCCCATTACTGCTATATTCCCTGTTCCACAAATTGGATTTAGGATGATTTCTCTATTCACTCAAAAGCCAAAAAAATTTTAGAAGTGCACAGGGCTGCACTTCTAAAGTTTGCAGCTTCACAAATTTCAGAACTCAGAGGGATCTAATCTTATTTTCAAGCAATTTCAAGTGCAATTACAATTCTACCTAAATATTTAAAACTGATTCACTGCAAATTGAATCTGTTCCAGCAAAGTCTCAGTTTACAGAAAGTAGATAACAGTTGCAAAAATACCCAAATCCTATGCAAATTCTTTGTGTGGTCCAAATATAAAAGCAAGATCTTTCTTCCTGGAGATCGATGACTGTGATTTTTCAAGTCTATCAGATTTTCCTACAGTTTGTCAGCAATTTGACCAAAGTTTTCTTTGGAGGACACCTTTTCTAAATAAGAGTTAGGTAACTGACCACCTATTCTGTCTGCCTGTTTTATTCTGGAATCTTCCATAGACAACCAGAAAAAATCCTAGTGGGCCAGAATTTTCAAGGAATTTATTCTTAAAGAAAATACATCTCTGATCTTACTGTAAAAACAAGCAGAAAAATATATTTCATGAAAATGCAGAATCCGTTCAACAGGACAGATGAGATACATGTAGAAAATGTTGACATCTTTCCAGTCTTGCTCTCCATCTAGCAAATTTCAGTGGGGTTTTTTTGGTTGCAAAAAACCATACTTCATTAGAAGTCTTCATTTCCAGAAAAATCTCTTGGTCACTGTCCTGAGTTTGGCAATTCATGGCAATTAATATGTTCCTGCCTTAGGGATTACCTGTTTTCTTTCACTTCTCTCTGCCGTAAAACTATACAGTGAAAGTTTCCCACCAAAGCCTACCCTGAGCTGCTGGGTGGCATTTTGGGATGGTGTTCCCTGGCACACCACATTTAATTTATACAGTCTGCTCCAACTGGAAAAGGCAAACGAGCACACTGGCTTTTCTGGACACCCACAGAAATTTCTTGGACACAGCACAAAACACATGTCCTGGCTCTGGATTTTGTTTGGTGTTTTTTGGTGTGGTTTGTTTTTTTTTGGTTTTTTTTTTTTTTTTTTTTTTTTTTTTTTTTTTTTTTTTTTGTTGCTGTTGTTGTTTGTTTTTTGGAGTTTTTTTGAGAGGAAGTATCAGATTGTCTTTAATTTTATTTGGCCTTCATTTCAATACCTAGGGGTATTTCCCATTTTATATTTCCCCAGGCATTTTTCCTGAATCACTAATTAATTTTGGTTCAGCAGAACTTGCTTCTATTTTGTTTAAACCACTCCCATCAGTGGCAATTTTGCTATCCCTTCTGTGACCTCAATAGCCATAAACAAATCACAAAACATAAACTGTTTCCATTCAGAAAAGAAACTGATGAATCACTTATTTGGTGTAATTTTATTTTTTTCTTTAAGGGGTGTACACAGTAATCCTCCCCAGAGTTAAGAGTCATAACTATTAGCATTTCACATAAATGCTCACTTTCTTCAGCTTTTACTCAATGACAGATACACAGAGGTTTATCACAGAGGTTATGTCATGCTTTGTTACTTCCTTCTTTTTTGCTCTTAGGGATTTCTCTCTTTCTAAAGATGTAGTTCAGTGACAGGTATGAGCCAGCCGTTGCGACAAGAGGTGGCTGTGGACACCAAGCCCTTCTCCTCCTTGTCTGCCTGCATATCCAGCTGCGCAGGTCACATTCCTCCCTTGCTATGTCTCTGGCTCTTCCTGGAAATGCCCTTTTGAATGATTTCAGCCTCTGAAAAGCCTGAAAATGAAACTTTTCTTTGTCATGTAATTTTCTGTTCATTAATCAAACAACCTGTTCAGCATATCTGAAAAGTGCTAGAGTGGATGCAGAGGGGGACCAGCGGGATGGGCATAGGAGGAGTAGAACCATCTCAGCACTTAGGTGGCAACGGGATTTTGCATTAGCCATTTTGTTGATCTGTACCTACCTACACATGCAGCACTTCACTAGAACAAGATTCATAATCTCTGCACCTGCTTTATTTACATTTCTGTCAGGTAACCTCACATTTATGTCCATTTGAGGTATTGACATGCATGTATGGTTGAGCTGTGGACTCTTGTTTTACTGTTGGGAGGTAATTATAAGGGATTCTAAAAGGTCCTTAAAATTAAAACTAGACATTTAAATGAAGAGTAAAGACTTCACTCATATGCCTCATTTAGTGCATATTAACATATTCAAAATTTCTTAGAATTGCATATTAACATATTCAAAATTTGTTAAAATTTTGTCAAAATTTGTGTTCTGAGTGATGAGGCCAATACATAGCACAGGCTACATATTTTTCTTTATAACAGCCCACCACCAACAAAAAAGGGATTCAAATAATTAAAATAGTAACCCCTAAGAAGCACAGAAAGAAATATGAAATGCCAAAAAATGGATAACAGCACAGACACAAAATGGTATTTGATGGCAGTATAAAGGATGATTTGCAGAATTCTCTACTTGACCACAATATGAGATATAGTGCCTCTCCAACTTCCACTGGGAATATTTTATCTCTGACCATGTTTTACAACCTATTCTGGGTTTGGATGTGGTCCCTCGTCTTTTATTCATTTTTGGACCATATTACTCCCCCCTAGCTGTTGTTATTTTCTTTGAGTGCTACTGTTTTTCTTCTTCTGCCAGCTTTAGCTCTTGCTTGATGTTAAAATTTCACTGTTTGTTTCTTTCTATTCAGCAATAAAATACAGCATTTAGTTACTGTATTTGTGCCAGGAATAGGTGGAGAAAGCTAGCTGCAGGCTGCTTTTTTGTTCTCTGAACTCCTGACAAACTGAGGGTTCATCTGCATGCTTTTGAGCTATCTGCTGTTATGCCATTATGTATAAAACACAAAGAGAACTTTGGCACATTCATCCATTGCTTATACTGTGTCTGGTTGTTTTAGTGTTTTACTGATTTACTTTGTCATGAACAGGGTAACACTATAAAAATAAAGTAAATCTTAGTAACCAGAAAGCCACCATTTTCTTGGGATTTTTTGTTGTTGTTTAACACACTGTATTTTGTTTTTCTTTTCTAGTTATTTAGAGCAGAAAGAATAGCTGGACTTGCTACTAGCACTGCTCACTTCTCATTTAATAGGTGATATTGTTCATTACATAAATTTAGCAACAGAGGCATCATGTTAGGACTACAGTCAAACACAGTAGGAATGCAAGTTCCTTATTCACAAAGTGGGCTGCAACCTACAATTACTCCTGTCCTGAGAGATTTATACTTCTCTTAAGTGTATACACACCAATTTGAACAACTGCACTCTTAACTGGGCCCTTCCCTCCCAGTCAGCTGTGTCATTCTGTATTTACCACTGTTAGAGACAAAATGTGTCTTTGCCTACTCCTTTGTTAATCAGATTTTAAATCCTTTTTTACAATTACATGTCCAGATCTTGTCCCATTATGGTCGGACTGTAAAAAAAAACTTATTCTTGACATATGGAAGATGAAATTTGCTTCAAAATAATCACGTCAGGTAGTTTCTGTTCCATACCAGGAGCAAAACATTCCATTTTTTCTTAATTTAATTAGTTTCCATGATGTACTGAGTTTTAGCAATTCCAAATTTGTTTTCACTCTTACAGATTGATTGATACTTACATATTTGGCAGAATATTATCCAAGTAACATACATGGATCTCTGGAACACACTTCATGTAGAATTAACTTTTTAAAAATTCCATCTGTGGATTTCAAAGTATTTCCTAAATATTAGTCAATTGTGTCTCTTTAAACCTCTGTGAAAAATTAAAACTATTTCACAGTTGAAGAAACACAGGCCCAGATCATTACGAAAAACTTACAAAAACATATTCAAGTATTCTGACAATTACAATAGGGGACTTAGTGTAATCAGATTTTTCTTCCCTTCAGCAAGCAAAAAAAGCAGCAACTAATAACAACTCAATGAAAAAAACCTGAACTATTCTGATACATTTTATTTACTGTCTCTGTCTTATGTCACAATAATTTGTAAGTTATTATCTGGCTCTAACTACTGGAAACAGAACCCCTTGGCAAAATCTGTCTTAAAAAATATCAGAAGTTATAACATTTTCCATCACTCCTTCTAGGCAATCCTAATGATCCATCATATATAATTACCCTAGAAAATTAAGAGTTGATTATTAATCAACATCATGGATGGAAGTCCAAATAGCAAAACAGAGGAAGATGTTGCTGTATGACCCAATGGGTTTAGGTTTTTCCTTTAAAATAAAATACACTGTCAGGATGTTTGACTGATTAATATTCCTTTTAAATGTGCAAAAGGATATTATTCTGAAATTTTTGACATCTTCATTTCTTTCTACAGGGAGTTTTAGTAATATGATGAGCGGAAACTGGCTGCCAGTTTCTACCACTATGCAAATACTTTTTCTTTCATATGGTTACAGAAATATATTAAAAATAATTAGGGGTATGAAATAATAATAATCCTTTCCTCTGTGTCACGGGCAAAGTTTTATTAAGGAGTATGGCGATGTTTATTTCCTACCAACAGGAACAAGAGCTGATTGAATGACTCCTAAAGGCAAGTATGGTATTCCTAAAGCACTACAGCAAACATTTAAGGAGTTTAATAAAGAAGTATTGCATGAAGCATATTCAGACTGCTGACCAAACACCAACACCTTCTGCAGAAGATGCAGCACTGCAACAATGCCACACTCTGTCTCTTTCCATAACACATCCAGGATTTCACCACACAGCTCAGCTCCAGTGTTGCCTGCACTTGAAGCATTTTGTGGCCAGACACTACAAGTAGGCTCCAGAAGTCTGAGCACACCACACTAGTATGATATTCTGAATTTTGGTGGCAATTTGTAAAACTGACACAGTTCAAACTGGGAATTTTGCATTCCAAGTAACTAAGAGGTATCCTGGAGTTCTGGCTTTTTCCATTCTTCACAAGTATTTTGTCCACAGAAAGATCTACAGACCTCCCTAAGGTATTTATGCTTTACAGTGCAGCCCCTCCACTAGTCTTTCAACCTTCAGGTTTTTATCTCAAAGAAACCAGCTAGCAAACTCTTTACTCCACTCTTAACACTCACATATCTGCAGCTTTTATCTGTTTGGTACAGTGAAATCAGGTAGCATTTTTTCTACTGTCTTCCTTGCTTGAGTCTTCTCAAAATCTATAGTCAACAGTGAGTTGATCTTTATCCTTTTGCCATCTCAAAGGAAATGCCCACAGCTTTTCCACTATCAGTGTACACCAAAGCCCAGATATCTCTATCTGTGCCTTCCCCTTCCATATTTATTAGCACCAGGTACCCCTGCATTTCTCCTAATCATATCCAGAAGGCAAAAAATTTCAACTAGTTCAAGACTTCCTTTTTAAGAGGGTAAATATACAGTGCTAAGAAATCTATCCCTGAACCCACAGGCAATCCTGAGGCAAGCTGTGTGACTGACTTAAGAACATTTGCAGACGTGTTGCCATAAAACTGCCATTTCTGCCTCCTTTCACTGCCCCCTCCCATTTTTAATTACAGCCACACTACCCAGCTGGTTGAGCTCCCCAGATGCAGAGCTTATCATCAGCACACTCAGAATCATATCACCAGATCATTTCTTCATTTAACTAAAGTTAGGGGGAAAATATTTCTTTTGAGTAATTCCTCAGTAATCCACACTGGAAGTTTCAGGGGAAGATACTATGAATAAACCTTCTGGGCTGATTTACCGATCTGTCAGATTCTGTTGAAATGAAAGAAGGTTAAAGTCTTCCAATAAAGTATCAGTATTTATTTTTAGAGAGAAAAAAGTCAAGCCTATGTGTAGAAACAAGGATATCTCAAGTGTGTTATATGGTTGAAATAGTGTCTCAATTCATATATTTTTTAGTAGGTGCATACAGTATTTTCTAAAAGGGTATATAAAAATATATGAGCTCCAGATGTGCATGAAACCCCTGAGTTTCTACTTAATGTTTTCAAGAAAAGAGTCTATCTTTTTATTATGGTATACTAGAACAGAAAAAGTTTAAGCCAGGTTTAAAATGTATGAACAGGGGAATATACAAGTTTTTCACTGAGATGCCTGGAAAAATGTCTATTTTGATACTCTGCTTGTATCAGCTGGTGTATGAAACATACTACCTATCCTGACTGATTAGGTTTTCCTATATTCTATACTTCTACAGCAGCATCGCTACCTCTAATACATAACACATAATTTTCTAGTTAGTATTGCTCATTGCTTTGGAAAATTATTTTTGCTATACTGTATTTTAGTTTGTGATCAAATCAGAAAATGCCAATATGAAATTTTAAAGTCTTGATATGGAAAAGTAAAAGTCACATTACCTACAGTAATTTATGTGAAACACACTAATATATTTGGGAAATCCTTTCACAGGTTATCTTGATGTAAAAGCCCATGTGACCAGTGATTATATGCAAGTATTTATGCACTGAATGTAGTATAGCTGACTATTTTTTGTTTAACTCATTTACTTCTTCCAATTTTACAGGATTTTCTTAGTTATATATTATGTCAAACTTAACAAACCTCAAAGAAAATGCAAGTGAATAGAGTGAGCAATTTCACTTTAAATACCTTCTGGAGACTGCCAAATTCAAGCTTTATAAGTACTGCAAACAGGTTGACAATATTTCTTGCAATATATTGCCATCTAGAGGAAAAAATGTATGTTGCTACAAAATAAAGATGAGGGTTTGGGTGCTATTTATAATTCCAACATTTTAGTGTGGAAAACACACACTGCGCTTTTTAGGCAAACTGATGTGTCATATTCACAAAGTCAGCTGGATATATCACATAAGCACAAAACATGCAATAAGACATAAGTATGCAGTTGTTGAACGCTGTATGTGATCCAAACACACACACAATTATATGTATATGTGTGTATATATATGTATATAAGCCAAACAAATATTATTGGAAATTTCAGTCTGTCGCAACAAATAAAACAGTTTCAAAATAATTCTCTTTGTGCATCCCAAACCTGTAACTGAATTTCTAATTAAGGCTAAGTAGCACTCTTTTCAGATAGTGGCACCAAAAATATTAAATTTACTGATTAGATGAATAGAAATAATTGAGATTCACTGCAGGGTAGCTCTGTAGCTACATAGTTGATTGTACCTAGAAATAAATGGGATATATGAGTCTAATACAAATAACTAAGGGTATTAGGTCTGAGTACTTTCATGCAATATATAATAAAGATATACTGTATACGTTACTGAAGCAGCTTAGATGTTCAATTCATTTGGACTGTCAAGGTCTCAAAACTAAATTAGGCACTAAATATTTTGCTGAATCAAGACCTCTATTCTTTATCATTCTTATCTTAAATATGACTACTCTGTGGATATTTAGATGTGAACTGATGATAAAAAATACTTTTTTACACATACAATTCCTTTTTATTAAAGGTTTCTAGCTATGTTTCAAATATTAAGATAGAAAAAAAGAAATACACTCAAATACGCAAGTGAGGGAAACAGAAAATGGAGTTTAAAACCCTCTAACCCAGTATGAGGTCAATTAGTGCAACTAAACCGACATATAGCAAACTCCATGGCAGGTACTCCTTATCTCAGACTCCTCAAGTGCAGTTAAATACAGCCTGATCTGTACGTGCAAAGCAGTGACCTTAGCTTTTCCAAAATGTGGCAAAAAATATTAACTCCCTCAAAGAAGAGAGAATGTGAATTTCTTCTTTAGAAGAAAAAGAAAAATGCACTGGCATTAAAGGTTCCACAAGGGGATGTGCAAAGTCCTACACCTGAGAAGGAACAACCCTAGGCACCAAGGACAGGCTGGGAGCCACACAGACGGAAACAACCTGAGCGTCCTGCTGGACACCAAACTGAACATGAGAGATGTGCCACTGTGGCAAAGACGGTTCTCAGTGTGCAGGGATGCATCAAGGGTAGTGTTACCAGCAGGTCAAGGGAGGTGGTTCTTCCCCTCCACTCAGCGCTGGTGAGGACACACCTGGGTACTGCATCCAGTTCTGGGCTCCTCACTAGAAGGGACACATGGACAGGATGGAGGGAGTCCAACAAACAGCCACAAAGCTGATGATGGACTGGAGAATCTTTCTTATTAGGAAAGGCTGAGAGAGCTGGGACTGTTTGGTGTGGAGAAGTGTCAGGGGGTAACTCATCAGTGTGTACAAATACATGAAGGAAGGGTTCAAAGAAAACAGTCAGGCTCTTCTCAGTTGTTCCCAGTGACAGGACCAGAGGCAACTGAAACACAGGAGTTTCTGTCAGAACATCAGGAAACACTTTTTCACTGTGAAGGTGACCAAGGACCGGCACAGATTGCTCAGAGAGGCTGTGGAGTCTCCATCCTTAGAAATATTTCAAGAAGCCCATCTGGACACTCGGCCAATAAACCTGCCATAGGTGGCACTGTTTGAACAAACAGGTTGGACCAGCTGGCATACAGAGGTTCTGTCCAACCTCAGCCATTCTGTGATTCTGTGATATGAATACATATTCCTGGTATTCAGACACTTCAAGATGGGAAAAAGGTATCTATTAACAACCAGCACAGACGGTGGAGGGTACTCCATCCTGCACTATTTCATTATTGTCTTTGTATATCACTCAGAGGAGATGGAAGTGCAGAATTCACTAATTTTCACTTCTGGTTTCTTTCTGAGACATACTTTATACTTATATACTCTAAATTTACTAAATTCATTTTTCGCTGAAGCAAAGCAAAACAAGCATATAACTTTATATTTTGTCAGGAAATAAAGGAAATCATGCATTCACAGCAAGGATCTTCCCTGAAGGTCATTTTTCTCCTGAAAAACAGAACTGATGTCTTCCTGTAGATTGCTTCCTTGCATTGGAAACTGACTTGAAAATTAAAAATCAGGCCAAAAAGAAGTGCAGATCTGGTTATTTTAGCAGGAGATTAAGTGAATAAATTTTTAATTAAAACACTTAGACACTTTCAAAATTAAGGAAAATAAAAACTTGCCTTTTTTGGCATGAGTGCTGCATTTGGAATTTGGATGGCCTCTGGAAATCAAATTACTCCAGCTGTGTTTTGTTTGCTTTTCTTAAAGCTGCTATTTTTGTAAGATAATCAGTAGCAACTTAGGTAATAATATGACAATAGTACCTATAACAAAGACTTAAGTAATTATATCAGTATCTGTTTGTATTATACATAAATGTTTGCAAAATAAAAAAATATTAATACTCTAATTTTATTCTGTTTTCACTTTTAATTGAGAGTCAGGTAAATCAAATCTCATGTTTAGTTATCTAAAAATATATCAAACATGACATTTAGTGGGAGTTTCACTAAAAAAAACTTGAAGCTAATAGTATAGCTAGTAAATAATATACTGCAAGAAAATGTCATAAAGAAAATGACAAATGAAACTGGAAAACTAGTTTTTTATACAATATGCAGAGACACTGGCTGATGATTAATATGTATAATAAATATAAACTTTTTAAAAAAGCCAGCAGTCTACAAGACTAACAAAAGGTACAATTTCTCTGAAATCAGTTGTTCTAATTATCAAATTTTGTATGTATTTAGATGTATTAGATGTAGCTTCTGTTACAATTCTATGGACATGAATGACCACAGTACCTACCTAAACTATAAGACAAGAAAGCGAACTTTCATAAATGCTTGATAATAGTTTGTTATCTTGCCTACAAATGCTTTGGCATTGTGGGAGCCAGTTTAAACATGACCTGATAGGAGATTTAAAAATACTGAAATTGCCATATTTTTTTTTTCCCTCAGAATTTTGTCACCATGTTTAGAAATTAGGGTGATGTACAGTCAGTTCCTACTGCATCTACCATCAATACACTGAGATTTGTTAAAAACAACATAGAATTTGTTTTGATTGCTGTAATTTGTACACTTGAACAGAAACATGAAAAAATAACTGGTTTACACTCCAATACTGAGTGAATCTAATATCAAAGATTGGCTACTCTTGGTAATATCCATTACTTTAATACTACTGGTTTTTTTCATAAAAAACAAACCACAGCCATTAAAAGCATCACTTTACCAAATTTAAATAATCATTGCTTACAAAGCATATTCTGACAGTCAAACCCAAGGCTTTCAGAAGTTACTTTTAGCTGTAGTGATGTGGCTGTTCAGTCCTGAAACTGAGATGCTGTAACAGGATCTAACTAAAACAGACAAAGAATGGATTCTGAAAATCAGGGTCCTGTCTACAGGCAAGCAATCACATATATCGAAAAGATGAGGATAAGCACAAGGCTTGAAAAACTAGTATGTAGACAAAGTGTACATGCCTGAAAGAAAAGATGCATATAGGTGTATGTAGCCTGTGACAGAAGCACATTGAGAGCAAGTGCAAGTTCCAGCCTCATCTCTGAACCTGCATCCCTTTACAAAGCCTCCTAAGGAGCTTCTTACTTCCTCATCAGTTATTTTAGTGATTTGGAAAAAATAAGAGAGCTAGCATGTTTTATACGTATTTTTAAAAAGGAAACTCATTATATTCCATATATTTCTTCTTTTTTCCTAACAAATCTAAAATAGGATGGAGGCAATTTGGTTTTTTTTTTAAGTTAATGCCAACTATTATAGTAATTAATAATTTGATAATGAATAACTAGCTATAACAGAGGGTGCCAGTAAAAGAAGTGACAGCCAAGAACATAAAATATTTTTCTAAGAAAAACTTTCATTCCAAGAGTCTTAAATGACTCATGATGTATTATTCCCTCATAGGCCTATATTTCACTACAAGCAATTTTCCCTTTGCAGCTGTCCCTGCACAATCTTCCTTAAAGTGCTTCACGGCAACGTATATTTGGTTCCTTGGCTTCTTTTCTGTATAATTTCTATACTGTGTGTGCCACCTTCCATTTTCACTGGCACGGAGTCTCTGGTACTATATTTGCTATAAAATTCTACCTGCACTGCTGCCATCACCACGCATCAGCAATTAGGAACTGTCTGCTTCAAACTTACTGGAATCAATTGACCATAGTAGTCATTTTTCCTAGTAGAAAAACAATTTCCTTCTCCTTTGAATTTGGAATAAAAAATGCATCAGTTTAATCTGAAACCTTGTTTTAGTTCAAATGAAGACACTGCAGAAGTATCTGCAGTAAAGGCACACAGCAGAGATCCTGCCCCTTCCTCTGATACTACAGTCATGTTTAAAACAAACCCAAACCCCAAAGCTGTGTTACTCACTGGAGATAACACTGAAGTCCATTTTGCAGCTACATATTAGTATTTTGCCACCTGTTGTCATTACAAGCATGAGTATTGATCTCTTCAGAAAAAAATTATCTGGATTTCATATTCAACATGGAAGGGTGAAAGAGCAGTATCTTCTAGACAGACAAATATATTCAAAATTACTGTTTATTTTTATTATTATTTTATTTAATACTATATTAAGCACATTACTTAAATGAACAAGAAAAAGCTGATTTCAATACTAGAACTGAGCTCATTCTTATTGTTACTTCCACGTTAATTGGCATTTCTGTACACCATGAGAACTGCAGGTGACTGAGATCATATTGAGTGAAAGAAAACATAGGACTAAATTATCTCTCTTTAATTGTCCCATATAAAAAATATCCAATTAAGGGAGACCATATCAGAAATATCAGTTAACATTTTTAAATAAGCTTGAACACTTCATGGAAGCTCTTTACTCCTTGAAGAAAATTTAAATTGCCAGTTTTAACAGTTAAATCTAATAATGTCTTCTTTGGCCATTGCTAGAGTATGAGTATCTAGCCATATTTCCAAGGAAAAATCAGTAAATAGTATGGTAAATTAAATAATTAGTATTTCTTTTCATGTTAAGATAGCCAAAATGGCTGAAAAATACCCTGTAAATTTTATAGAAACAAAAACCATCACAGATTGTTATCCAGTGCCCAGATTCCCTTTGCTGGGCAAGTGTCAGTGAGCACATTTCAGTAGCTTCTGTTTTTACTCCTTTTTTGGTCAAGGCTGAAGTCAGGACATGCCAGAATGAGCTCCTTGTTTGCCAACTGCAGGTGTGGAGAGACACAGGCCTTCATTATTGCAATTCTATGTGTCTCTGTAATTTATACAAATTTATGGAAGGAAATAAAGCAGTGCTCTGGTATCTGGGGTTTAGTTTTTTCAGGTAGACTCCAGATTGTCAAAATTCTGGAGTTTTTCGAGTATTAATATTTTACACATTTGTACATACTACATAACATGCACAGCTTAAAAGGCACATGCAATCTGAAGAACTTTGCATATACCTGTAATAGAGTGGAAGATATAGTTCTTTTTTAATACATTTTGCATTCTTCAAAAAAACTTTTTTTTTTTTTTTTTTTTTTGCTTAAGAGAAATGAGCAAAACCAAAGTACATTTTTAAACTTAGAGTTTGGAGGGTTTGGAGGTAGCCACCATCATATAAGATTGCTATTGCAGCAGTTACACTTCCAAATGGAATTGGAAAAGTTCAGAGAAATTACAAAGATCCCAATTTGTAAGAGAATATTTCCACTTTGTAAAATAATCTACCTTTCTAACTTTTTTTTTTTCATTCCTAAGAGCAGTAACACAAACTTTTACAAATTCGAAGTTTAATAAAAATCTAGGAGAGAAGAAGCAGGAGGGGAGCTGCTTCCAAAGTGAAACATTAGTGCGCATGGTTCCTGGGCATTCTTCCTCCCTGAGTCAAACTTAAAAGTCCTTTTACTCGGTCTCTCAAACCATTCCAGGTCTGCCTGAAAAATAAAGAATCAAATTCCAAAATTACCAAAGAGATAAAGATGCCAGATTCTCACTGTTATATACCTGGTGTGTGTGCCTCTGTGTGTGTAGGATGTTCCACATGGCAGGACACCCGTTATGAAACTACTTACTGAAGCATTACCACTTACTTTTATCTCGAGCATGTTCAGATCAAGAGGCAGAACCCACCCCCTTTTTTCTTCTGGTTTCCTGTTATTGTTGCTGCAGCTGTATATTTTTTCTTCCATTGCACTTTGTGCCTTCAATAAAGAGCTAAGCTGTGACTCTTGCCTTAAAATTCTGTCAAAATTGTGAATGCTGGGTTTGAATTACTTTGCTACCTGAAGATTGTTGTCAAAGTGACTGTTTCTTCTTAGGAAAGGAGGTAAGAATATATCTGTTCTACCTACATCATGTTCAGATTCCTGAAGTTCCAGGCATCTCTCTTGGTTTGACAAGTTGAATTTGAAGTGATTGATGAAAAAATAAGGTGATGATAAAATATTTAATCCTTCTCAAAGTATTTAAAATATCTTTTCTCAAAGTTTTTAACCACAACAGGTTAAAGATTTTTTCTCCTGAGGATTTTTTTTCACCTTACTGTAGAACCATGGAAATGTGGGGAGGTTGCTAATATCCATAGGAGATTGCTCTCATTTTCACTGTATTTACTGACAATTTTTCTGGGAGATAAAAAAATGTTAGTTTTAAAGCAAACAAAACATGCATTTGTAATATTTTGCCTGCTACACAGTTTTTTTTCAAGTAAGATGGTTACATTTCCTTCTAGACTGTTCTGTTCTAGCATAATCTTGATAATTCCACATTCTTCAGTTTATAATACAGATGTCTAAAATGGTCAACAACTGAAAAATCAGATTTTTTTCTTTCCCTCTGTAGTTGGAAATACATTTCTCATTTTTCACAGCTAAAGTATCCATCTGCAAGCACACATCCATGCACAAATACACACATATACTATACAAATGAGAACATAATTAACATTTAAATTTTAATCACTGTAGGAAAAGATTTGTGTTATACTTTTCCCTGCCTTTTTGGGGAGGGCAAGGGGAGGTGTTGGTTGGTTGGTTGGTTTGGTGTAGTTCTTTGGGTTTGGTCTTGTTTTTTGGGTTTTTTTGCTTTAATACTTTCTTTGAATATCATCATAAACAGAGCTTTTTACAAATCTCAAATTAAGTAGAAGTAATTTGCTGTGGAATAAAACACTCCAGCTTCATGACTGATTGAAAATAATTTCAAAAGGAGATGAGTAGTACTTTTTAGGGAAAAAGCATTACTATGTGTTTCCTAAGTGATCAGGAACGTGGGATTTAGAAATGCAGTAACATTTGGAGTCTAAAGTAAAAAACACACCACCTCCTGTTTGGTTACAGCTGAGCACTCAAAATCATTTTTTTTTATCATTCCTTCAACAGCTATGATTTTGCTTCCCTTCCAGATTATTCATCCAAGGGGAAAACTACAACCCTTTTTAAACTTGGTCTCCTTTAAATGCTACCTTCCTCTAAAGCAGACAAACCCACTGCAATCACAATCCTTCTTCTCATTTTACATTAGCCTGCGTCCACATTAACAAGTACAGCGTGAGAAGGAATAATTTTTTGTTGTAGGATGTATTATAATATTCTGAAATTCAAATCCCATTAATGTAAACCTCCAGTTCATGAGATGAGGCTGTTCTGTATACTACCTGTGCAGCTGATACTTTGTTAGGTGTGTAACAGGTGGTTCCTATAGCTGATATGGGAAAAGCTGACTGAGTTAAGAATATTGAACTATGAGAGGATCTGAACAGGTTGTTCTCTGGCAGGCAGCTGCCTCTGGATCATGTTCAAACTGCCCAGACTAGGCTCTGAATGCTCACTTTTTCAGGATAAGGACAGTCAACTGAACCTAGCAATCTGATTCTTAGCACATGAATTAGAAGCCTATATTCTGAATATAACTGGTAGAAAAAACAAACACAACTGATTCTTGAAGAGGTTTTGGTTGAAATTTATCACCCACTATAACAAAATATGTGTGGTTTGCTAACATCAGAAGCTGGGATGACTGAGACATCTTTTTCTTTTCCTCACAAGCCATTTTTCCTAAATGTTTTTATTCTACCTGCTGTTACATAAAACACTTATCAGAGTTAAAAATGTTAATCTTAGCTCTTTACCAGCCTATCAATGAAGAAAACACTACAGCTTCCTTCTAAGGCATCTCTGTGATCCTACAAAGAGTAATTTGGTGTCTTCATTCACTCTGCTTACTGTATGCCTCAATGTCTCTGCAGAAGGATGGAGTCACCTCACAGTGAATCTCCCAAAAGTCAGCAGGTGATGTTGGGAGAGAAGTGTGACCGAAATAGATCCTGACCCCCAGGCTTCACAGCACTTCTCTTTGTTCAGGAGGCAAAATCCTCTTCCCAGGGTGCAGTGTGGGAAAAGCAGGAGCACGGTGGACAAGATGCTCATGTTTAGAGGACTTATCTGGGAAATGAGGGGCCTGAGATGCTGGCCAGTACCTGACCCTTCAGAGGGGATTTCAAGCAGTAACTCTGTTTTCCTGGAAGCTGCCTTAAGAGCAAGTACGGCAAGGCTGCTAGGTCACCCCACAAGAAACAGTACCATGAACTCAAAAGAGAAAGCTAGAGAAGGGGCAGCTTTGTTCTCCTGTTTCTGTGGGAAAGCAGAAGCCCTGGGGTCAACTCACTATAACTGAAAGGAGCAAGTAGGTTGTGACTGGTAACAAAAACAGGATAAGTGGCAGCAATGGTAGGTGGCATGAGAAATGTGAGCCAGGGGGATCAGGGAGCACAGAGCAGATTGTGGTAGTTACTACACAGCTCCAGGGGTTGGAGTGAGAGGGTGAGTTTTGGCTTCCCTGAGTTCCCAGGTGGTGATGGAGTATCGCTTCCCACAGCAAGAGGGTGATAAGAGAAGCTGTGCCCCCACAGACAGAGAAAGCTTTTCCTTCCCCATCCTGAAGCTTGAGAATGATCTGTAAGCTCTTTCCCACCACATCAGCCGATTGCACAGGAATTAAACAAATCATGAAGAGCCTTTGTTCCATTTGCTCCCAAGGGCTTATCAAAAAAACGGGGAGTCATAACCCTAATCAGTAAGTACACACAAACTAGATACCGACCAAAGTTACAAATCTTGTTTACTTTCTTGAAAACTACCTTTTCCCCTAAATTGCATACATAGATTTCTGGATTAAAAAGAGATTTAAATAACTGTATGTAGTAGGGCAAATCTGTGACTTCCCTATTACAGAGGAATAAGATATCATAAAACACCTCCTACTCGCCGGCTGGAAGAAGAAGAATACGTGAGGCAATTTTCCCCTTTCCCATGCATGTGGGCAGAGGGTGGGCTGGCAAGGGGAAAAAATAGGAGAAAGACTGATTGATACACTACTGAAAAGGCAAAATAGACTAAACAGGACTGAAAAAACACTATTAGCCGAGAGGTAAAGACAGACCAGTCTGCCTAGTGAATAATAGCAGGAACAGAAGTGGTCCATTGGATATTTCTTATCAGACAGTTATCAGAAGCTTTACTTAAAACTTGAGTTTCTTAAATAAAATAAAAAAAACTTCAATTAATCTAAGAATTATAAATGAGTTAACAATTACTCAATTAATAATTAACAATTAACAGCCACTCCAAAAAGAAAAGCTTTGCAATAACTGAAGCAATATACAACAAGGACAAAATTACTCCAACACACTTCCTTAAAAATCATTTTGGTTTCCAAAATTAATGTTCATTTGAGTAGAGTACTATACTGTAACACTGACGTTAGGCAGGATTTGTGCTGACTGATTGATGCCATCTGTTCACGACTTGGATGTTACTTTCTCTAGCTTTCAAATAGGGAAAACAAAAAGCAAAACTAGCTCTTCCCATTCTCAGTTAAGGTGTTTAGTGATTTTAGTAGAATTTTCAACATTTACTGCACCATTTCTTTGGGGAAAAAAAAAAATAGCACTGGTACCATAACGTTCAGTCACAGTTTAGCAAAAAGGACTCTCTGCAATTTATCCGTGCTATAAAGAGAAGGAAGAATTGTAATTAGCAAGTGTTTTGGTAACAGCTAGAAATGTACATCCACTCCGTCGGCTTGTCGGAACATAAATTGCTTTTTTTCTCCCGACATCTGGTATCCATTAAAAAAAAAAAAAAAAGGGGGGGGGGGGCACGACGACCTAGCAACCAAACTTTACATATAGCATCTTAAAGAGGCAGCACACAATGGATCACTCCCTTCCTTAAGTACCGGGAACCCTCTTCCTGAAACAAACGGAATGAGCAGAGCTGGGGGTATCGGGAGTGCCAACCAATTCAGATAGAAACCCGCTGCGGGTTACCAATCTGCTGTCAGCAGCGTGAGCCTGAGATTATTGACACTCACAATTTGCAGGCAAAACTCCCTCCTGGCTTAACTCCTTTGATTTCATCTGATTAGCCCTACTTCCTTGGAGCCCGCTCTCCTGCGGAAGGCCGGGAGCCCTCGCCGCCCGTCCCTCAGCGGGATGGGGAGCCGCTCCTCCCCGCACCCGGGCAGGGCGGGGCGGGCAGGGCAGGTCCGTCCCGTCCCGCCGGGTGTCCCTCACCGCCCCGGGGAGGAGCCGCCCGGCCGTCCCGGCCTCTCCCCGCTGCCGGGGCTGCGCGGGCCCGTCCCGCGGCCGCTGGGGGGCACTGGGGCGCTCGGCGCGGCGGCAGCGGCAGCGGGAGGGGCTCGGTCCGTGCCGGCGGCTCCCGTCAGGGCTGAGAGGCGGGAGTGTCCCGGGAGGAGGCGAGCCGAGGGGAGCTGTGGTTAGCGGGAGCCGGGCGGCGATTCCCGGTCGCCGTTGCTGGCGAGTGGCAGCCGGGGGAGGCCGAGAGCGAGCTCAGCGCCTGCCTGTGCCGGTGCCGGCGCTGTGGCCGCTGCTGCGCGCCCCGACACCGCGCTGCTGTGCCGGGAACAAAGAGCTCCTCACCGGCGCTCAGAGGTGTCCCGGCCGCTACTGCGGCTGCAGAAACACCTTGTCCCGCTTGGGTCTCGGCCAGAAAGCTTCCAGGAGGCTGGCAGTGACTTGATGCAAGGAAGGACCAAGGTCTGCACCCACTATGGCATCAAGCTGCCCGGGGCTGGCACCAAGGAAGCACCAGGCAGAGGCCGTGGTGCGAGTGCAGAGCATCCTGTCACTGGCCCATCGCGTACTAAAGGGTGGCCAAGAGACCGAGGAAAATCACAGTGCCCCTCTTCAGGACGCTGGGAGCTGGCAGATGACAGGGAGTGCTGGGGATAAGATAGTCGGTGCCTAAAGCATACCCTACAAAAAAGATGGGGTGGGGGAACTGAACTTTGGTGGTCCTGAAGGGCTTAGTGATTGCTTGAAGGGCCTACTATGAAGGTGACAATAGTGCCAGATGATGGAGTGCTATATGTGCAGTCTTGGGAGACTCAGTCAGGAGGGTTGTTCAAGACTAGGAGTTGTCAGGACTGTCCTTGGAGCGCTTCAGACATCATCCCTGCCCTGGGGGTGGCGTAACAGTCCTCCTTCAGGTAGGAGATTGGACTCTTATGACCTCCGGAAGCCTTCCAACCATTATTTAGCGACTCCATGATTTGTATGCTTGTCAACTTTGACATCTGTCACTCTACACAAATTAAGAATGTCCAGAAAAGGACAAAAATGTGTAACTTACCAATAAAGTTTTGTGTTTATGTTGTACAAAGAGTACAGTACTACACGTGGCTTATTATTTTTGCACATTATTTCTGTATGTCCCAGCTGTAAGTCCCTTTATAGTTAGTTGAATAAGATTAAGAATTCATTTGTTTCTATGAAGAAAATTCCTTTGAGACAAACCGTATGTCCTGGTTTGAACCACTTGGTTAAACAATGATACCTTAATACAGGAATTTTCAGCTTATAGACATCCCTGTCCTGCAGCTACTTACAAAATAAATTAGTTGACCCATTTTGAATCTCCTGGCTCACTAGCTGTGGGTAGTTTGAAAGCACTTTATATCTTAGTATTAAACAGACAAAAACTTTGCCTCAGACATCAGGTGCTGCTGCTAGAAGATAACAAATCTGTGAAGCAGGTGCCTTCTCATTGCGTGTAGATCTTCGGCTAGATACTAGGAGTAATCAAATGATAAATCCAAACCTAAAGAAGAGTGATTTTTTTTTCCCTCAGTACCTCAAAGAAGCAGCATTACCAATGAGAACTATTAACTCCTGACTACAGAGTCTAATTTATCAAGATACAATATAAACAAAATTAATTTCATTTGTGATAATACACTTGACTATATTCAAGTGGCCTCCTCCAAAAGCAGACATGAGTCTTAAACAACAAAAATTTAATCTAACAAATTCCAATGTAGTCCCAACATTTGTGGTTTTTAATGATTTTTTTTTTGAAGCAAAACTGACTTTTATTTTCCTCAGAAACTGTAACTTTAGTCAAAAGTAGAAATTTGAAGCATTACTGGTGGCACCTACAATGACAAATACTTAACTACATTATTTAACAAGGAAGGAAAGACTAAGCAGCTGAAATCTTGTTACATTTTTGCAAACACTGTTTAAATTAGGGTTTTTTTTATTATTTTACTGATTTATAAGTAATCAATACATTTCAATGCATTAAAAGAGCATCCCAGGTTTCCTGCTTTTTAGCCAAGAAAAAAGATGCTGTTTTGTAGGATCCAGAAGTGTGGGATTTGATCTGAAAAGCTACCTCTTTATGGTTCAGCAGTCGTGGACTAAACATACATTTCAATGTGTTAATAAAAAAAAAAGCTTATAATTAAATCTTTGATCCTATATATTTTTTCTCATTCTTCAAACATCTCATTTACATAAGTGACCTAACATAGTTCACAATATTTGTTTCTTCAATAAAATACCTGCTGAATTTTTTTTTAGGGTCAATGTCTCTGTGTCACTTGGGATGACTGGAATTAAAAATGAACTCATCTTACACTGGATCTCATACTAAATAATATTTACCGTTGCATTCTACATCATATCTGTGCTCTGAGCCCTTAGCCGGCTTCTATCAGGAATGCTGAGGCTCTGGTGGTTAACTTCATCCACAGAAAACCATGAATGTCAGGTTTTCCTTAGGAAGTAAATGCTATCTGCACAAGCCCCTTTTTCAAAGTGTAAGACAACTAAGCAAGAAACAAGTACTAACACCCTTCTAAGAGGTGAAGAATGGCCTCAGGGAATTCTTTTCCCATGAGCATTCTCAATCATCTCTAAAGGCAAAGTGGTGATAGAAAAAAAGACGTATGTCTGAATGACGTTTTCCTTCACCTTTAAGACCTTAATATTGTTCTACAGCCTGTACTGAAGCACGAAAAAATGTGTGAAGGTCTTCACATACTCAAAGAATGGTTGAGGTTGGAAGGGACCACTGGAGGTCATGGAGTTCAACCTCCCCGCTCAAGCAGAGTCCCCTAGAGAATTTTACTCAGGATTGCATTCAAACATCTTCTGAGTGTCTCTGGGGAAGGAGACTCCACAACATCTCTGAGCAGCATGTTCTAGCGTTCAGTTTACTGAATAAAATAGAAGTTCTTCCTCATATTCAGCTGGAACTTCTGTGCATGAGTCTCTGCCTGTTGCCTCTTGACCTGTTGTTTGTCACCACAAAGCTAAACATGAGAAAGGGAGTGTAGGAAAATGTTATCAAATCTTTTACAAGCTAAAGGCCAAATTTTAAGTTTTCCAACACAAAAAAAAAGCTCAATGTTCTCAAGTTTTTTAGTGTTGTGATAATAAACAGTGATAATAGATAGAATAACAAGTACTGTTTGTTCATTGTACAGATTTGTTTTATCAAACCTCTAGTGTGGATATGCATTTGCATGCATGCACAGGTAGACTACAAAGGTTTCTGCTAAGAGCTATATAGTGTTACACCTAAAAAAATATGAGAGCTGCCAGCAGAGTGAACTGTCCCCAGAGCTGTTGCAGAGAAACTGGGCTTGTTTGTTTGTTTGTTTGTTTGTGGGGCTTTTTGCCCAGAAAAAAAGCCCATAAATGAGTTAATGTTTATATAGTGCAAATGATAAGGAGATGAGGGCTCAGAAGTAAACGGGGGAGGTATGCCATTTAATATAGAATCAGATGTATGTTTTTAAATCTAATTTAATTTGAGATTTACACCATCATCCAAAGTCAAATTTAAAAAATATTTAATGGTTGATATGGATTGGGTTTTTTTTTCAGCTTTTCAAAATGGTAAGGAAACATGAATGATGAAGTCCACACTTAATTTTTGTAATGGAATTATAATGGAGTTGGGCACTTCTGGAATTAGTCTTAGACTGGTGCTTTTAATGACATTTGGACAGAGCACTTACCCAGTTACACCAAATGGCAATTATTTCTATTTATAATGCTGGATTCTACATTTTTTTTTCTGTGAGATAGTGTTTTTGAGGAAAAGCCATAAACAGAGGGGTTTTATTTTAGCAATTCTTCGGTGGTTACTTCATAATTGCAAGATCCAGTCATAGATTAAACTTTGAACAGCTTCATCATAATCAAAGGGTTATTCTTCATATTTCAGAAGGTGCCAAAGGCCTTATGTTTCCAGCTTAAGAACCTAGTTAAACAAATACCTTAGTAAATCATACTGCTTTACTAAAAGACAATATAAATAATAATATATAAACAATACACACATAAAAATGTAATAAATTAGCTTTAATACAAATATAATGTTAGAACCCTTCAGAATATAAAAAGAATATAAATAATTTTTAAATTGTAGAAATAATTTTAAAGACTATATTGACTTTTAAGGCATGAAAATGGTGTTTATCAAAATTAACCAAACAGTCCTTATTCATTATGTGGACAAAATAGTAATTAAGAATGAAATTTTAGAAAAGGACATATTTGGACAAATTATTTCAGCTAAACTTAAAATTGCATTGGTAACTGTATAAATGACATGGAGTTAATACTCCCAATTCACCCCAGCTGCATAGAGAACATGAATATTCTAATGCATTACTTTGAAAACAGCTGGAAATAGTACCGGCTCACATTGCTTTTTAAAATTAAAACTGGAAGACAAACTATTATTTCTATGAATAGGTTACATTACATGTGAGATTAACGTCTGCATTAACAAATTCATGTTTCATTTGAAACCTTCCTAAAAGTGTCAGTTATTTTACACTTAAAACTTTCAGGTATACAAAAGCAGTGAACAGTGATTTTTAGGGTAAAATTCCTCTTAGCAGATTGTAGACATCAGTCATGTAAATAATTGCACCTGAACCAGTCATCATAGGCTCTTCTTGGAGAGAACTCTTGGGATACAATTCATATGACCAGCTTAAGGTTTCTTTAGTAATTTGTGTTAAATTACACCAAATAATCACTGGCTTCCTTCCACCAACTGTGAGAGAAAGGACTGGGACACATCCTACCCCTTGCCACCCAGCTGTCCTTTAGAGCTTTGCCTTCTATTTAAGTATAATCAGCAGAGTAGATCCTGCCTGCATTCCTAAAATGCTAGATTTATTGAATTATATATTTTGACATGTAACTGTTTCAACATAATTTGATTTCTCTGAGCCTGAATAACCATGAAAATATACCAGAATCAGTTTTATCTACAGTGCGTTGGATTACTGAATATTAGCCTTTCTTTTTCTACTTGGCTTGTTCAGGTTTTTCTTTCCCTGATCTTCAATAGTTGTTTTGAAATATTTACAGATATTGTACAGTTTTTTTTATGGGTGTCTCAAATTGAAATTTTCATCACTCCAAAAGAACAAATATATACATACAAACCAAAAAATGCTGAACAGGGAGATCCATGTATGTAGCTGGAACTGTGCTACATGAACAAGCATTTGAGAGTGTGTTGTACTAAATGTTGAGTTTGGGAAGGACATAGAATACCAAGAGTATGTTTCAAAGCTGCATTTACCTCGTGCTCTTCTGCATGGAAGATGTCATCACTACCTCAAAAACATACATAAAAACTCAGTACAGCACTCAAAGTCTGTAATTTTAAGGTCTATCTCATCTGCATCACTGACCAATATATCAGTTTACAGAATTTTACCTCATAACCATACGTTGTTGGCAAAGCTAAATAATATGAGCAAAACTATCTGACTGGTAAAGTGAAAACTAGTTATATATATTTATAAGAGCTGATGTGAACAGTCAGCATAAACTTGTACATATCAGGGAAATTCAATTCCTTGTAGAAGCCTGAAAAATTAAAAACAATTTTTAAAAAGACTGAAAATTTCAAATGTAACAGAAGACTTTATTTTGTGTAAAAGTGATGTTGTATTATGGCAACTACATCACCAAAACCTAAAAACCTCAAAACCCCTAGTAAAGCACTCATTGCCTCAATAACAGAAAAAAGCAGTGGTTTATGTAATCTGACTTTCTAATGCAACTAATTTTAAACAGATTGTTTAAATTCCTACTTCCATGTTTTTATAGCAGTATGGAGGGAAGAGAGAAATCTTCAACAAAGTAAATCTAACTTTACAAATTAAACATTTGTCCTTGATGGATGAGAGGAACACATAGGGGGAATTGGACTAAGTGATCTTTATATGTCCCCTACCAATTGAACTATTCTCTATTCTATTCTCACATTATTCCCCTTTTCTACTGTCTCCTCACAACTATTTCTATATCTGAGGTTGTAAATGCATTGTCTTGGTCTGCTCTTCTGTTTTATCCATTTTTTATCAAAATTATTTCAACAAAATCTCCAGCCCAGGTTTCCAGGCACAGAGAAGCCTTCATCTTTTGGAGGATTTTCTCTGGTCCTTCAAATTTTTAGGAGACTTGCTAATTGTGTTCAGCTATCCCCTAATCACAGTGAGAAGATGTTTCAGTCTTTGTTTTACAATACATCCATTCTATTAATATTTTCCCTGGTGGAAAATCCTGCAATATTGGGTGAATATTGACTGGAATCTATTATAGAGCTAGTTATAGCAGATGTGGAGTGATGCATCAGATGTCAATTTGAAACAATTATTATTACCTAATTAATATTTTCATAGATAAATATATGTCTCTTCTCCAGGCTGAACCTTTAATTTCCCACCATTGCAGCTCTAAAATTTTCAGCAGCACTGTCATCTTCAAGTGACATCTTTATCAAAATATTGTTAAGAGAAATTTTCAAAAAACTATTATTTAACTTACTAGCTTTCCTATTTTTATAAAGTAAAATTATAGAACTGACAAAGTATGTGCAGTAACTGCTGCTATGTCTGTTTGGAAAAGTAATTTAATTTTGGCTGACTTTGCACCCACTTACTTCACTTACCCTAAAATTTCTTTCTGTCTTAAACAAAAGGTTTTCCAGAAACCAAAAACTACATGGCTCAGTTTTACTCCACTTCAGACTCCTTGAGATTTGCACAGTGGCACTAGTAAAAAGTTTTGGCTGAGGAACTGACATATTATCATATTTATGTCATATTTATCTGTGAAGGATGCTTGAACTCATTAGAGAAAATGTTTGTCAGTACATTACAGACAAAATTTTGCCAACTAACACTGGATTTTGGTTATTTCTTAGCTATTCCTTTTCAAAGAGTAAAAGAATGATCCCAGTGTTGTAGATTGAAAAATCTATTGAATTCTTATATAAATGTTGAGGAAGATAAAATAATGTTTTGTGAGTTAGAATCTCAGCCTTCAAATAGCACTGACAGTGGCAGCTCCTCTGAACCAGATTCTTTAAAAATCCATGATGAGCTCTTGATTCTTGGTTTCCAGACAAAAGTGGAAAACTTAACTACTGAAAAAATTGTGTGAAAAACATAGATCCACTTTCCAGCATGTCTGTTCTTCAGTGTGTTTCAGTACTTTTTCCTAAAGTACAAAAATTGATGAATGCAGCCACTTGTGAATACTTACAAATATTCTAGGTACTCTGTGACCTACAATAGCTAAGACTAGTGATATGTTGTATGCTATTAACCAAAGTGATTAATTATTCTAAATGTGTTAAGAACATAACTTTCTATAATGCAATGTATTTATTATGTAGGGTTTTTCCTTAATACCCCTACTTAACAGACGAGTTCTTTTTTTTTCTTTTTTTTTATATGTTTTAAGTAGGACTTTCTATATAACTGCACTTCTGTTCTTTTTTTGGAGGTTGGTTTTGGTTTTATATTGGAAATAGTGACTGTATTAAAGGTTGCTATTTCCCTCTATTTTCTTCTAGCAAGCTTTTGGAGGAAGGAGATGGAGTTAAAAAACAGGCTTGGAAGGAAGCCTAAAATATACAGGGGGGAAGTGAATGGTATTGATATTTTTTCTTTCTTTTTAGCTCTACTTCCCAACTCCTAGTATGGACAACTTCTATTATATGACAGATACAAATTCTTTAATAACCTAAGATAATTAAGGAATCAGAATTTTTAAAAATGCTGTCCCCTCAGTCATGTCTGGACCCTGCTGTTATGCCTGTAATACTAATAAACAGGATGAGGGCATATATACTCAAGCACCACCAGCAAATGGTCTCCTGTACAATGTGCTTTCCTAGCACACAAGCTTCTCTCCTTTTGGTCCTTCAAGAGGCTCTGTCAGACAATGTTTAGATGCTGTCTAGGAAATACCACTGGACAGAGATTTCTCTCTGCTGGGCAGTAAGCAAGAGAGTGGGAATGAAAAAATATTTTATCTTTGTGGGTGTGTTTGCTGCTGCCATCAGGACCAGTAGACCAGCCCTTATCCCTTTCATTTATTCATATATCTGTAGCCTCAGGATTTGCCCTAGATGATTGGCAGTCAGATGATAACTGAATAAAAGATCATAGTTTTAATGGGAGTGCCATTGGTTTAATGGGCCTATGACCTGTTTGTTATTCTGGTAAGGTATGCAGAAAAGCCTAGAGGAGGACACAAGATTGTCCTAGCAAAGTAGGATAAACTGCTCAGTGAGATAATTGGAAAAAAAGAATTAGAAAAGGCACAAAAAAAGTAAGAGGGGTATTTAGAGCATGCCTTTAAATAACTCCTTAAAGTCTGCTCGTGGTTGATCATAAGGATTTCCTAGTGTATATATTATCCATAGAGAATGAGGAAACAATTCAGCTACAGCCCATCCCTGAGTACTGCCTTTTGCAATCAGTTCCAAGCTTTGCCAGGGACAGGAAAACACTACCATTTCTTCCAAGCCTCCACAGTGCTGCAGCCTTGAGCAATTTTACTTCCGTCTGGTACAAATGCATCCTCTCTTTCTTTTTTTTTTTTCCTTTGTCTTCTGCTGTTATTCTTGGTCTGACATATCTGCTGTTCAGAGCAAATCCATCAAACAGACCTCATTGTTCTTTCAGATAGCTTGTTTGATTCCTAGTGTATTTTTTATTTGCATGTTTCTTCTACCTTAAATGATCTTCTAGTTAACAAACTGTTTGCAAAACTCATATAATGTTTTATGGACATTCTTAAAGAAGTATTTTTATATATGTATGCAAATATGTATGTGCATACACACACACACACACACCCCACAAAAATTGCCATTCCTAAACTTCTGTTTAAATCTTCAAAGCATAAATTATGACAGTGGTGTGCCAAGCAAGGGATCTTACTGAATACACCACAGTCTCTTCTCTACTCATCCAAAGAGCTATAATTGCTGTCATCCAACTAGAAAGCAGCTGGATCATACACCTGGATCCACTAGCTGGAAAATGTTCCTAGGTTCCTCAATTTAGACAAGTTCTTAATAATGCAAATTATATTAACAGTATAGGTGAAAAATCAGACATGTTAGAATCAGGCATGTTTTGCCTTTTCCTGCATATCTTTTGTAATTTTTTTGTAATCTTCTGCTATTGTGGTAACAGATTATAAAAATTACAATATAAACATTAGTTTTAATACTAAAAACTAAAATTGAACAACTCTGATGTTGTTAAGGTTTTTCAACAAGCACAAGAACTAAATAAATCTGAAAAAATAAATCTGCTCATATTTATTAGACACTTAAATGCCTTGAGTTTGTTGAAGCTATCTTTTAAAGCAAGTGGTTAAGTTTCCTGGATATTCAATAGTTAGACTTTCTTTCTCAAGAGGGTGATTTTGCCTCATTCAGTTTAACAAGGAAAGTTAAACTAATTGGATTTTCTTATGGTATCTTCAAAAAAACCTAGTCTTCATCATTGACTCCTTAAGGAACTCAGGTATTGTGAGAACAGTTCAGTAGCTTCCAGGATGGGATTAATCATACCTGATTTAAACTTTAAAATCAGATCTTCTAGTCTAACCTTTTTGTGTGCATTTCAACTGTCATCAACAGCAAAGGTCTTTTCTAGCACAATTCATCTTATCCTCTGGAGATGTCTGTTAGCTCCACTGACCATGGATACCCTTTTGTGAAATTAAAAAAAAACATCAGGGAATGCGTTCAAACACTGGATAAGCAGTTAAAATACTTAATTCTTTGCTGTCTGGAAGTGCCTCATATTTACAACTTATTTTCTCTTAGTCAAAGCCACCATATAAGATTTGGATGCTACTATAGACATTAAAATTGTTAGGTGAGCGCCAGAATCAATGAAAATTGGAACCTGAATTCTGTCGGTCCGTATCAGATACCTTACACCTAGGTTTCATGTGTTTGTAGAAGCAGACCTTCTCAAAAAAGTACCTAAGTTTCCTGGAGAGTGAACAGTGCTATTAGTTAGGGCTAGTCCTTAGCCATGTTTCACTCAGCACTACAGACATAGCCCATACAACTAGCCTGGATAAATAACTCTCCGATGGCCACTGTTGGTGCGGTAACTCTTACCTAAGCTGTAAGTGGGAACAAGATATCCAAGTCAGGTAAATTGAATTCTTGTACTGACAAGTTCATAGGAGGCAGTGAATTGCCCTACCAAAGCTGCTTATCTGGTTTGATTTTTTTTTTACAGCTTTTTCCCCTCTGCAGTCCCTGGCCTTTATGATGGGCTGAATTCATGCTGAAGATTTTCGTTTATGTATATTAATAGGGTCTTCTCTTCCCAAGTACCAATTTTTATGATAACTCCAAGAGTTCACATATCTTTGGTACTCCCAGCTCTCTGTCAGAAGTAACTGATCAAGCAGAAAGTGACTGAAATTAAGTTAGTAGTGTATACATACCATTCACACACAGCCAGTGTTGCCACAGAAATCTTGTTTCCTTAGAGAAAAGAAGGAACATAATCTGAAAATATTTTACTAATGATCTATAAAGGCAAAGACAATGTAATGTCTTGTCCCTGGTTTTGGGACAAGAATTTGAGTTATTTGTTAAAAAATAAGTAGTCTTTCCAGCCTTAAGCCTTAAGCTTTTATGAGAATCCATGCACAGTTGGCCTGATAATAATTTATCATTGCACGTCATGCTAGCTTACTTATACCAATTTTTTTATAAATTGGATTTATTAGGAAATAATTTAATAAGAAAAATATTGGAATAATAAAGAATGTTAAGCATACAGAAAGGTATCTGACATAATGTAATAAATTTTTCCAGAAATTATCATCATTCACCTCCACAGTTAGAGTCACAGGACTGGTCATTCTGAAGGTTTTCTACATATATTCTCTCAGGCTGACTGTTTGCAAACTGACATAAGTGAGAGCCCAACAGAGTGATAACAGACTCAAATAGCAGTAGATTTTCCCCAAGAGTTGCAGCAAAATGAAAGTTTCACAAGTATAGTTGTTTAATATATCAAAAAATACACAAAAGCTCTGAAATGTGCTTTTCTCCTAGCTTATCATGCTGTGAGGTTACTGACTCTCTTTGAGACCTTTCATCTTCAGCTAGTGTCATTTATACCATTTCATAAGACCAAAGGCCAAAACTGTTGTAACCAGCTGGAAGCAGCAATACCCTAACACAAACAGAGAGGAGAAGAATTTTTTTGCTCCTTCCCATAAAACTTCTGTCTAAACCAATTAATTTTAAATTCTCTTACCTTCAGTTTCATGGTTTCTTCTATGCTGTTCTTTACGTCTTGAAGAAAATAATATATATCACTGAAATATTTCTGTAAGACAGCCTTTTATTCCTTTTGGCAGAAATCCATGTTATAATCAAATTTAAAATAAGATGCACACCAATTTAAAACTTCGTCTTTAAACTGGACAGCTGGGAAATTTTCTGTTTGGACTGCATTATCTGTCTAATTGAACTGCTTTCTGAGCAATGCAGATTGTGGTGAAAGGTGCCCTCTAGCAAGATGGCATTTCTAATTGACTCATCTGAACTGTAACATTATTGCTGCCTTTTGTTTGATTGTGTCGTGATGAGTACATCATGATGCCTGCAATCTTTAGGGAAGGTGGATCACCTCCCTAAATTTAGGATGCTATGAATTATGGGCTGCAAAACTGTCCTTTGCATACAAACAACCAACTGAATTTCTTCCTGACATGGTCTGTTACTACAAAGGCATTAGAGATGCTATTTTAAGTCACATGTGCAAGCTGCCTGGAGACTATAATCAGGTTGACTAATCAGGTGGCATGGCAAATTTGGTCTGTCATATGGTACATTGAATCCACTGTTTTTGTATTCAACTCTAATATTTTTTACTTACTGAGAAAATAAAATCTCCTTTCTCTTCACTTCTGTTTAAACTCAACTCATCCAGAAAAGTGGGTATACAGTTGCACTAGACTAGTCAGTTATGTGTAAGCATCAGATATAGGGTAAAACCTCAGGGGTTTTATCCTATATAATAACTAGGGGCTCTTATAAGCATTATTATATTGCATCTGCTCTTGTTTCAGAGCCTTGATTAAAGACAGAATGAAGTCTGTGTTGCTAATGGTTTGTCGGTTTGTGGCTCATTTGCTAGTTCTTCCTTTCCAAAATATTGCTTGCATATTTTGTACTCCATGATTATGCAGAAACAAAACCACAGATGTTTGTGTTACTGAGGTTTCCCTCTTCTAACTGCATACTCTCTTAAGCACATCCCGTGAAAAATCTATGTCTTGCCCATTCATTTCATAATCACATTAGAGATCTTCTAGAAGATGCATTTTATCAGGTTTTTTGTGATTCTCCTCAATCTCTTTGCCTTCCATTTTTAATTTCTTTCTTTCCTGCATGTCTCCTATCTCATTGGCATGCCTGACTTTTGGCAATATTGTCAAGACATCCATCCGCTTCTGTTATTGTGCTTCAGATTCATTAAACAATCACTGGAGTGATTGTCCAGTGGCCAAACCTCAGCTGGATGTTCTTCACAAGGTCAAACTAGTCCCCAGTGACACAGTCATACCAATAGTAGAAACTTTGGAACAAAAAAATATTTGTTGTCTTTGTCCAAAAATACAATACAAAGACGTGAAATTTAGTTTGCTTTCCATCTACTCAAAATATTTCTGTAGAGAAAAGGTTGGGAAGGATAACCAACAGGAGGATTGAATTAAGAGATCTGACTGTAGCTGTCTAAATCATAGCTGGTGTATATATTTCATCTAGGCTTCTTACTGTAGAAAAATAGAAACACAAGGATGGTGCATGCCAGTTGTCCTTAGCAGACAGGAGTCATTCTTTTGAAAGACCATGCATCATTGCCCATGAAGGGACCAACTTATAATTCTAATGCATCTGCAGAAGATCCAGTGGAGGAAAGGCCAGCTATTCAAGACAACTTCTACAAACCTTGGGAAAAAAAGTAACGGGAAGGGATTTCAAGTTACAGTGAAGATACAAAGGAAGCTTGTTTTAGCAAATAATTTCAGAACTCATGTATCTCTTACAGAGTTAGGAAAGCATATTTCATCATTTCCAGAAATTGGCTAAAGTGTGAACAATGATAGAAAACTGCTATGCCAACAAGAGGCTGTTGCAGTATTCAAGGAGCTTAAGATAATACTGAGCATGTTAATCACACTTTTATCATAATTTTTTTATTTGTTAAAGACAAAGATGTATACTCTAAATATTGACATAAATACTGTTGCTCCATAAAAAATTGTTGTTCTCTCCACTAAGGCGCTGTTGTTCTCTTCAGTTTCAAAATAATCTTAAAATGCATTTTTCTTTCCCTTGCCACAAGAGCATAGCTGAAAGCAAGAATTCAAAGGCAGTAGAACTGTGAGTGAAAGGACAAAGTTGTTGGTGCCACAGCTACCCTCATCTGATATTAAGATTGCAGGTTGGTAACAAGTGAAATATTTCATAATACAATCCATTATAATTATAAAGAAAATATCTTGCTTTTATGAAAGTCAGGCTCCAAATCACTGCCATTTTTTTCAGAACAATTACTATCAAGTTATGTCCAATCACATCTTCACGATCATTCAAGTTACAAAGCTACATATTTCCATGATTTAAGTGGACTTCCTTGATCACATCAAAGTTCTCCACGACGGATCATAAAATGAACAATGGTAAGGCACCAGAATGTCATTATTTCTGCCTCTGCTCTGCTTCTAGAAACATACCTTGAACCTCTTTATCTTCTTTCTAGAGAAACATCCTTTCTGAGAAGTCCCAGACTGAAACTGTGTGCAGGTATACTTTGACACAATTCAATATTCTTCTTTGAACTTTTAAAGTTCAAACCATTGTGAACCATTTTCCCACTTCAGTTTGAACTCTTCAAAATTCTTCTATTTGCAGACAATAAATACACCAACATAGCAGTAACAACTGTTCTGTTTCAAACTAATAATCCTGTTGTTCCAAACTCTAGAAACATAAAACCCGAAGAAAGATTGAATGAGATGGATATGTAGACACTAAGAAACTTGGAAGTTGGATCATGTTTAGACAGAGTTTAGATCAAGAATAGTGTGTATATGTAAAAGCATAGAAGACTGTTGTTCCAAGGTGTCTGGAAGGAGTTGGATGATCCATCAGTTGTTGTGAATGTCACATGCAGTGTTAACTTTTGGGGTAACAAAGGGTGATCAAAGGTATTTGTGGATTGCAAGACTTCTTTGGATTAGATCTTGCTGGCTGATCTGCAGATATATGAAGGCATGCTATTTGGAGTGGAAAAGGAAATAAAACATTTGCTAGCACATAGTAAATACAAGTCAGGTAGTTTTAGCTATCTGCAATACCTAAGCTTGAGCTAGTCAGGGTAGACTTCATTTATATGCAGAGGAAAGGAAAAGGCACTTTTAGGAATTTATTATGTAAAAAGTCCATAGTGGAAGGAACTGTTTTCTACCGTGTGAAAGAGGAAGGCCAGATGACTACATCAAGTCAAGATGTACAAGAGTCCTACAGTTCACATATGTGTATGTACTAAGCAACTATTTGTATTTACTAGCAACATTGTTTAACTTGATTTCATCTATGGCCAAAAAAGGTCTTGACTTAATATTGGCTGACCACCCCTCAATAACTAAACACTGAAATTATTTCTCAGTTAGTGTCTGATCAGGAAATCAGTTGGAATTCACATTAACTCTTTGGCTATTTTTTGGTTTAGAAAACATGTAATAGAGTTTTTGTTTTGCTTTAGCTTTTTTGTTTGTTCTCTTTTTTTAATCTAGTTTGTGGTATGAACATGGATAGAGAGACCATATTAAAAAAACAACATATTCAGAATGTTTACATTAATTAAATTCATAAGAATATTAGAAGGTAGAGATAAACCCAACAGATTTTAGAGAAAACTCCAGTTAAGTTCTACATAGGGTGGGAAAACCTCAGGACCAAAATAGTGATATTTACAATAAAAAAAATAACCAAAGGAGTCATTCTGTAAAAAACACACACTGCTTCCCAATTTGTGCAGTAGCATAAAAAATAGGCAGAGTAGAAGTTATTGAGTATTCAAGATCCACATCCAAAAAACTTTATGGGGCAAAACTTAATGTCTTCCTGTCTAACTAATAAATGTGTGAAACAATTTTGAATACAGTAAGCCAGGCTCCTTTGATCAGTTTGACCTAGAGTACTGTGAATGAGTTAAACTATCTTCTACACCAAAGGGACATTTGGACAACAGAACTGGAGGTGTGTCATACCAGAACCATTCAATTATGTAATAGCTCTTTTCTTTTTCCTTCCTTTTTTACTTTTTTTTTTTCCTCCAGAAAGCTGAGAATTAGATTCTTAAACTTAAGAACACAAGTCTCTCACTCTGCCTAGTCTCTCACCACTGACTAGTGGTGTAGTAACTTAGCACTAGCAAAAGGCAGGACCCAGCACCCACACAAAATAATAGAAATCATATTCCTAATTACTGCTGTTTAATGTAATGTCATCTATCCATGTAGTTGTTCTTCTGGCACGTAGCTGTGGAGACACTCTGAATCTCAAATGGCTAGACAAGATGGGCGACTGAAGATTTCAGTATTTTCAGGTCTCAGAACCTGAAACCTGAACTTCAGCAACAACAGTACCTCTGACAGCAAAAAATGAAGATGCATTTTTGCATTTCACCTTTATCTCTGATGGTGCTTGCAACACTCTATTTTATTATGTCTTGTTCCAAGCTGATAAAGACAGGATATCCTTTCTGTGAAGCTTGGCCCTGAGAAGCCCCACATTGTCTTTCGTACCAAACTAAAACGTAACATGCCAAAAGCTAACAATAACGCAGTACATGATACACATACTTATAGCCAACTGGACACTAACCATGCTAACACTGCAGCAAAGTGGTCATCATTAAGAGCCCTCCGAAATTACAGACTTGCTGTAACCTGGAGAGGTTAAGCCCTGGTGTAGTGAGGCTGTGCAGTCTCACACACTGAAGCTTTAAGGCCTAATTTATTTCATTCTTCCACTTACCCATCCACAGGTAGAGATGACTTTTCCTTTCCGTTTCTGTTGAACAAATATCAAGACAAGACCAAACATGCTTTCTAAGTGCTATTTGACAAAGTGAATGTTAAATATGGACTAGAATTTGGTTCGCCGTCATTTTTTAGTAAGTACTTTAATAATGATCCCATTGTATTATATAAGGTAAACGTAGACCCTTGCTTGCATATTTAAACTTATATTTCAAATCAAAGAAAATTCATTAAATAACAATCAAACAGTGTCAAGTAACAAAAAAACAGACCAGACACCAAATCATCTAATTCCGTTTCTAGCTGAGCTACTGTTTGAAAATTAGAAAGTCTAGAACAAACAAAATAGCCAGATTTCTATTATATTTTAAGAAACATAGAAACACTTATGCTTTGAGAGCATTTTTTCCTCTGTCATCCACGCAGATTCTTTCACTTCATTTCACTTTTATGTGGCCTTTACATTCTGTATTTATAACTACGAATAAATAAACTCCATATTCTGAGGGTATAGCAAAGCGTTTGCTAGATCTTCTTTGCCAATGGTAGTATTGTTTTCTGATTAATGTCAGTTAATAGCACATGCCCCTCCATAAATAATGAAATAGAAGCAGTTCCAGGCATGACATAAAAACAAAATTTCCTTCCTATTTGTGCTTGCTGATGCTCAGGCATTGTTAATATTGATGCATAAACTGTGCGTTCCATTTCATCCATACAAAAATGAACCAATTTCTAAACATTCCTGGAGTCATCCAACAGCAACTTAGAGAACTGCACACATTTTCATATCATATCAGTGTTTAGGCATCTAAGTTATGCCTTCAGTTTCTCAGCTATTCCCAGCTGAATATGTGAATCTTGCTGTTTGCCTTTGATTTTCACTGGATATCTTTGCACAGAAACAGTGTTTGGGTTCTAGTCAGGATACCTATATTGCTAGAACTAATTTTATAGCACTGCAAGGATTTATATGTAATTTCCAGTATCTAATGGTATAAAATACTTGAGATGTTTCTCTGTTCTCGATCCAATTCCAGCTAGGTACGTATGTATAAAAACAGAGTATTCAAGCAGGGTGTCCAGCATGTCTGGGAAACTCGGTCCTTAATGGCAGTTTGACTTATCATAAGCAGCAGCCTTCTCCTATTTTTTCCATTTTCTGGATTTAAAATTTTTGAACTACTACCAAATTGGATATGCATACCTATCTATTAAAAAAATTATTTCTAGGAAATGAGATATCAATAGCAAATAAAAGATAAAAACTCACAAAGATGAAACATGAGTCAAAACCTAAAATTGTACTGAAAACACAATTTAAAAAAAATCAAAACACAGAATCAAAATGCAACTCCATCGAACCAAACGAAAACACTGATTCAAAGCAATATGAAAATGTAATTTTCTTATTTATATTCACTTTTACAGCATCCACAGCTTTAAGTTTTACTCTGCATCCAAGAAGATGAAAACTTTATTTAAAAGAAAGCTGAACTATCGTGTGATTGAAGAGGCACCTAAAAAAAAAATCCCACAAAATTGTCTGCATTTGGTAAGACATGGAATCACATAATGAGATAGCACACTATACAAGGTTGAAATTCAACTCTACTTAGCAACAATTCATAATGGGTGAAGAGTTAATTTTCAAAATGATGAACTGAGAATACAGTGAATTTGGAGAAAAGCCCTAAGTAAGCTCATACAACAACTTTCATACTTTTCAAGAAAGTATATAAATTAGAGATTATTGTGTGAAAGAAGATGTAGGAACAAGCAAATCTTACTTGTGGGAAATGAAAATAGTTGTATTTGAAAATTTAGCATTGAAAACCCTGAGAAGTACAGATTTGTTTACAATGAAGTATTTAAGGATTTCTATAAACAGGATCAAGATACCACGAAAAATAGTAGCATCAACAAGAAGTGCTAAATAATGGAGATAATGGATACATTTTGTTAATGTAATGAAAGATGACAAAAGTAAAAGTACTATAACAGATAATTCTGTTTAGTGACTTTTAAGGTCAGGAACTTGTTTTTAACCTCCGGGCTTGCAATTAATTGTATCACTTATTTGTTCTGCAGAAGACTTCTTGTAAAACAATGGAGAAACAGATGCTGGCTTTGAACTCAAGCAGAGTAGCAAGCCAGAATGGGGAAAAAAAAGTGTCTGAAAGTCAAAACATTTGAATTAACAAGACAAAAATACATTTAACTATTTGAATATTAATTTCATTGAAAAAAAATATATATGTGAAAAGAAAAAAAAAACATTAGCACTTTCTAGGCTATAATGATATTAAATAGAACACCATAATATGATCCCTGATGTCTTCAAATTTAAGCATATATGTGCATACTCACATACATAATTTCCCAAATATACTATAGTTTGGGATTTGTTTTCCATAAAGCTACAGCATGGTCATTTGAAAAAGATCCAGCATAGTGGTTTGTTTTTTTTTCTTAGAGCAAGCTGTAGAGATTAATATCCAAGTGTAGGCAAAAGTCTATGTTTGTTGTTAATTTTTATTATATCTATTTGTGTTAGAGACCCATAAATGCTGTCATTCTGGATCATTTGATGCATCCAGCTCAGTCTATTTGCCTGTGTTAGTTGACAACAGATGTTATTTCATCTTGTAACAGATGTTGTATTTACTGTAAAGTACAAGTGGTACTGAAGAAATCATAAAAACAGAAAGAGAAGGTAGAATCCACCTTTCCCAAAGAGAACTTCTTGACAGGTCTGAACAACAGCACATGGCAATAAGGACATTTAGCTCTGCTGTGGATGTCTCTACAGCTCTGTTGCTCAATTCTGGCCAGACATTCTAATCTTGGTTTCATATCTGGTCACCTCTGCTGTTTAAATCATGTTGTCCTGTAGTGGGGGATTTTTGACAGGATCATCCTATCCCTTTGTTGTACTACCTTCTTACCAGAATCAAGAACTTACAAACATAATGAAACTCACTACAAAGTCCAGGTAATTAAGTTAATTAAGTTTTGTGCTGGGTTTTTCGTGTTTGAAGGTTTTTGTTGTTGTTTTCTTTATTGCTTTCATATGTATAAACACAAATAATTAAATGCTGTTAAAAAAAAAGTCTGTAATTAAGTGGGAAATTTCTGGAAGACAGATTTTAACAGAGTTTTCCAAAGAGCTGTCGCCTCATTTCTCCTCTCCCCTCAAATCAGCATATTGGAAGTATGCATTTGTACTGTAGTAATGAGGAGTTAATTTACAGCTTCTTCATTCCTTATTTGGAGAAATCCATATGAAGAGGGAAAACTATTTTTGCTCTAAGAACATATGGAAAGAAAAAGGGGAATTCACATCTTACATTATCCATAATCTTTAAAATCAGAATAAAGACAATGATATCAAAGATTAACTAACTGAACACTTGTGTATTTTTTTAAAGTATGAATAAATATAATCACATTTCTCCCACTATTCTATTTCTCCTTATTATTATGATTGCATCTACAACTTTCTTATTCTCTTTTGTCTATGAAAGTTGATTCCTCACTTTAATAGAGCATAAGGTCTTGGGTTGTAATTCACTTTATATTGTCAGTATCAGTTTGACTACACCCTCTTCTATTCTGCAATGAATTTGTTTTTATCTTCAGTCTTGCATTTGTTGGATCAAGTTGCTAGCTACCATAAGGTGTCAAAATCTACTAAAATTATGTTACTGATAAATCTGTCTCATGTTTACTGGCCAGAAAAAGCTATTGAGAAGAATCAATATTATGTTAAATATTTTGCTTAGATACTGGGTTGCGGAAAAAGACAGAGTAGAGCAGAGTAGTGCAACTTTTTTTTTCCCCTTTTGGTAAAGCACTATCTTAAAAAGGTTTAGATTACAAATTTTAAAAAATTAATAATTTTTACATATTGTACAGGCTCATTATTTCATATTGCTTATCTTTCTTATTCACAAGAGTTTGAGCCTGATGTTCTCATTTTAGCGCTCCTAGAATACTTCTTCCCCGTTGTGATAAAAAGTAAACCTCTCTGTAGGTGCCACAATGGCATAGGTACATCACAACCCCCAAAATATCCAATTAATCCAATATAAAATGGAAAAGTTTAAGTTCAGGTTACTTTTAAGCTATTAATATTGCTTGTCTGCTGATCAGATAAGATTACTTGAAGGACGTTGACTGGTGTAACTGACCAAAGCTGAAATTGTTTTGTAAAAATAAAAGGCATGGGCAGTTTCCTGTGCTGCATTCATCAGAGAAAAAAGATACAATATCTAAGGAAATATTTATCTGTTTAACACAAGTATCACTGCAGATTTTTTGTCACGAATGTCAGTTGACCACTAATATATGCATATGTGCATTATGAAAATAAATTTGTATGTTTTTTTTTTGTTTTGACATTACAGCAAAACATCATTTTCAGTCTTAGTGACTGAAAGACACAATAAAGCATGTTGCTAATATCAGTTTGCAAATACAACTACACAATAAATATTTGAAGTACATTTCTGAAATTCATAATAACAAAGTAAAATGCCATGGTCAAAATCTTGCACTCCTATTTCTGATTTGTTCTTATTTGAGCACATAGGGAGGCAATGAGTGTATTAAAACCCCAGCAGGAGCAATCAGGGCATTTAGCATCTTGCAAGTTATTGGTGCTCAGCAGTTTTAGGGGAAACAAGAAAAGCGCTTTGCAAGTGCATCCACAGGGTACTATGCTGCAGCATGGCGCTGTGATACCTAAAGTAGCTTCCTTTGAGGACCAGAAACAAACGTGTTCATTATGCTTGGGCTAATTATAGCCTGAGAAGTCTTCTTGAGGAAGAATCTAGAGAGTGATGATGATGGAAAAAGAGATGATGAAATAAAACAAAATGAGAAAATATTTTGAAGATAACTAGAGAAAGTATACATTTGAGGCTTTTCTTAAAAATATTTTCACTAAAACAATTTTTATCTTACAAGGTAGAACAAGATTTTCTCATTTTGATTAATTTTCTCTCTTTTTTTTTTTTTTTTCTTAAAAAGAAATAAGTAGGCTAAGATTTTTTTGGATAATCAGCATTTCATCAGAGCTAAAAACAGAGATTATAATATTGTTTGGTCATGTAGGTAAATGGTGCAGCTGAGGTCAAAAATAGCTTCTTTACCATTGCTCCAAAAGGAACATGACTAAGCTTAATTAATGTGTAATTCTGCAAAACATTTTTAAACATATATCTAACAGTCATAACTGTTAGGTCTCTTAATGATTACAATAAATTCTTACAGGAGAATGGGATATTTTTATTTGTTTTTCTTAATAAATAATTATTTCTTAATAAATGTTTTTCCTATTTTACCTCTTCATTTGTCTTGCATTTGTTCCATTCTAATCATAACATTAGGTCAAAGTATTACAAATTATTTGACATATCAACAACATTATTTAACATATTTTTAATTTTTAGTGTATCATTCGATGGCAAAAAATTAGATTTCTTCACTGTTCAATGTCTATGGGGTTTTTTTAATTTTAATACATCTGAGGCCATATTCCATTGATTGAACTTAGTATTACTGACAGGTTTTTTTCACTGTAAAAATGACCAATCAGCTAGCTGAAACTGCAATGTATTTTTTATTTTGAAAACTATTAGGTATTTATTTTTACACACACACTGTACAACACTGATAATTCAACACTACTGGCTTCAACTTTTAACTGGTCAGTTAAGATTAAGAGTTGTAATATGTTGTTGTGCGAGTCCCTAACTTCACACTCAAACTCTTGTGTAGCATAAGCGAACTAAAATTTATACTAAAATTTTATATAAAATTTATAAACTAAAATTTATCATTCATTCACATGCTTTCTTTCATTTAAGGCAATTTATCACTTAAATTATATGTAGTTAATTTATCCTAAAGAAAAAGATGAAGATAGCAAATGCTAACCCAAATGGATTTGGTTTTTGGGTTTTTTTTAAATCCTAATGTAGTGGCTTCTGAACATTGAAATAGTATGAAACTACGCTGTTTGCTTATGTCTCTGAAGAAATAAGGAGCTTTTACAAATCAAACTCGTTTAACAGCTCTATTGATGATGGAAACAGAAATGAGAAAAGTATACCACAATCTTTTGTGGACAATCTTTTTTCCCCCTTAGGTTTAATGAACAAGGACTAAAACAGATTTTTTTAATCAGTAAACTAGATATTACAAGGATTAAATGCAGATCCACTGAATAAGCAGAGTCAATTTCTACAAGCATACTTCACACTATAAACACACTTGATCAACTTCAATTCTATTGTAACACTAAGAAGTCCTTAACTGAATTTATTTCATTACAAGAAACCAGGGGCTCTCTAATTTAAATGTTATGCATATCTCATCGATATGTGTAACATTTAAAAGTGAAATTTATATTAAAAAGATATTATTTCCCAGAGCATTTGAAGGAATCTCTTAATGCAAAACAGTTAGTACATTTGAATAAACAAAGTTATTTTTAAAATTAATTCCTATTGTAACTTAATAAAAAGTTATCTGTCCTTTGAATATGAAAGTTGTTATTCCCATATTTTTAATTTTCAAATAGTATTTGTCAGATCCTCCAGGACAGTATTTGTTCATGACATTTTTATATCTATATTTTCATTCACTCATTACATTTGTATTTATAATTTTCTACATTTTGCTATCTTCACATAAATACATGAGATTTTTTAAAGTGTGGATTTATTTTGTTTTGAAAAACCAGTATTAATTTTTTTTCAGATTTACTCTGCTAATGAACACTGTATATCAAGGGCATGAAAAATTACTTGTAGTATATGAAAGCTCACCAAGTGTGGCATTTGTTTTGCTGTAGTTCAATATTTTAAGTTCCATGCTACATTTTAGCCCAGCTCTTGAACACACTATATTCAGTTAAGATAAATCTCTTTTCATGAAAGAATCTAGATTAGCTTCAAAGTAGTTGCAGACAGCACTGCAAAAACACAGCTGAGATACACACAACTGGAAAAAGATTTAAGAAGCTGACAAAAAGGTGATGAAAATTGTCTAAATGTAGATGAAAACACATCTTTATTTGCATCTCATATGTATGTACCTATCTGCACGAGAAGACTGCATGTCTAAAGTATGTGTCACAGATGGTGGTCAAACTAATTAATCACAGGTACTGACACAGAACTATTTTTTCTTCTTTTTCCCCACTCTGTTACTACTCTGCTACTGACCATATCACTCTTGTCCAGATCTCCATTTCTGGAAGAAATTAAATTTTCTTTCCTACTGATGGAACATGAATTGTAGAATAGGAGACACAGGGAATGGTGAGTCTTGCTGTCAGTGCAGTGACAGCATCTATTGTATTATCTCACTACTAAACCTCTCAGTAGCCTCCCTACCACTTGGAGTAGGAGAAAAAACTGCAATGAATAATCACAAAATTCAGCTAAATGTTGACTACTCTATACTTACTGGGGCTTGCCAAAAATACCTTCCAAGAACAGAGCTCTCTCCATCAGTCAGGTGCACCGACTGATACAGACATCTTGCTAGCAACATCTAGTGAAAATCACCATTAGAATAATGGAAAAATTTTTTGTTCATTGCTTGCAGACATCTCAAATGGGAGGTAAGCAATTTGGGAATTCCTGTTAAGAAATGTCCTATCACTTTTCTGGAACCAGTGTATTCAACCTAACTTGCAACTGTTGAAAATTCTCACAGGTTGCTGACCTGACAAAGGATTTTAATCAATGTGCACATTGATGTCACCAAGAACCACTAGTCTCACTGACACAAAGCTATGGAGAAAGATAAAATCTTGGCCAAATATTCTACAGTAGACTAGGGCAGGTTGAACACTTATGGCATCATTACCATTTTTATTGGTGGATATATGCATCGACATGTGTCTATTTTCGCATAGCACTTTCGGCACAGTCTCGCAATGAAGGGTAGAGTCACTTGTTCTTCACTACATACATATGAACAGCCATATACTTGAATTCAGTGATTTTTCTCACTAACAAGAAGGAATGCTTTTCAAAAGCCTGCAAACAGCTAGCCTACCTGCCCAGATAATGTTGAGGAAAAATGAAACTACTATATTTTCCTGTGATAAAGTAAGTGATTTGAGCTAAAGCTACATTAAAAGAAGGGAAAATAAATACCTGAAATTTGTTCCTACTAATGTCTTAAAATTATTTAAAATGAGAAGAGTATGTATATCCTTTTCATCTATATTTTTTTCACAGTTCCTCACCTTAGAAGAAAGGATGGTTGCTCCACAAAGCTTTGTAAGAGCTGAGGACAGCACTGGAGAGGAAAAGAAGGACTGACTGTTTGCAGAAGCGCTAAATAAAGGCGGGGGCCTTTATGATGAAGAGCAGGCAGCTCACAGAGGCTGGAGAGCTTCATTCTCCCTTGGGATGAGGACACGCCAAGTGTACCCAGATCCAGACACACTCCTAACATGGGGTTGTCAAAGGATGTCTTTGATGTGTAACACTCATTGTCAATAGATATGCTGACAGTAAATGAAAATATAATGTTTATTACTATACATTGTCCATAAACACTTATTTATTATCTCAGTCCAATGTGCATCCCAAATATTCAGGACTCTGACTGGACTGCGGGGTTTTGTTTGGCAAAAAAACCTGACAAATGCTTCAAAAAACATTAGTATCAACTCCTCTGAGGTATTGCTTTGATCCTGGTGCCAGGGTGGTCCTTTACACACTGACTTATTTCAGAATCAAAGGCAGAAGACCTAAAGTACAATTTATCATCAATACTTCAGATTCTGGGGACAGACAGAGGTATAAACTTCTTAAGTACAAATATCAAGAGTTTACAGATATTATTCTGAAGAATGTCTATAATAATATCTACAGGTGTTACTGTATCATTCAAAAGGTCTCACTGTGTCTTGGTATTCAGCTCACGCTCTCAAGTGAACATAAAAAGTCTCTCAAATTCCCAGTTTTTTCACCACTCATCATTTTCTCTTCATTACTCAATAATTCCCTCTTCCATACTAATTCTCTCTCTCCCTTAGTCTATTAATCGCCATATTCCCAAATCCCTGCAGTACATATGTTGCCCCAGTCCTTCCATCTACCATAGCCATCCTTTTCCACTCCTTCATCGTTAATCTTCATTCTCTAACTAATCTAGGAGACAGGTGGCTGTATTAAGCATTTGGGTTAGCTAGCCCAGGTACATCCCTAAAAGATAGTAATGTCTCCATAACCACATGCATTTCACTAACTGCTCTTACACTCCTGTGAAGGTATATCACATAATTATTTGCATTAACGTGCCAGGATTCATTCCTACACAACAGTTTAAAAATGCCCTCATTGAGTGTGGAGAGGGGATTTTGGGGAAGGGTACAACAGCCACTTTGCTTTATCCCTCCTGGCATGTTCATTTATTTAGCCTCAATAAAGCCACTGTGAGGCTTGAAACCATGTTCTTAGTAATTCTGAATGTTTGCAAGCAAAATAAGAAGTTATCTGCTTTTTGCTGGATGCCAAGGGAACAGAAGACAAGAATTACATCTATCAGTACTGAGAAAGGCTGAAGGATAGACTAACTTATCAAACATTTATAAAAAACATGTCAGAGCACAACTTCATCCTAGAGAGATCCTGTCCAAATTGCTCTCAACCTTTTCTCTCCCCTCTTTTCAGAGTCTGTTCTTGACCACCTTTTTCATACTTTCCAAATCCCTTCTTACCATGCTCATACCTGTGCTTTTCCCCTCCCTCTCCCCTCACAATATATTTAGATCCAGTTTGGTCTGAAGCAAATCCTGTGGCTTCTGTTCTCCAGCTGTTCAGCGTTTTTCACGCTACCTCCCTCTAGACTTTGTAAAACACAGGTAAGATACTTTTCTCTTCGGAATTGAGAAAAGGAAAGGCAGTGAACAGGTTGAAACAGTAAACAAGAGAGAGAGTTTCAACAGCCAAGAAAGTAAGCTTGTGAGACAGAGGACAGAATACTTGAAGAGGAGGCAGCGTATCTTCAGTCTTCCTCTCCCCAGCAACATTTGCTTCCTGTAGCTGAGTCTGGACCACAGTAACAGAAACATCTCTCCAAACTATTTCATGGTAGCACAAGATCCTATTGGGGAATATTTCCAGTTTCTTATTAGCATTCTTGAGAAACCTAAGGCAGATCGTGCAGCAAAACTTGTCTGTGTAAAAAAAAACACAGCAGCAGAGGCTTTTGGCCAGCTTGAGAGAGAGAAGGATTTAAGGGTCCTCCTGCCTGTACCCGGCCACTCCAGCCTCAGAGAGCACAAAACTTGCACTGCAGAGGACAGAGGTAAGGGAAACTGCTGCAAATGCAACACTCTCCAGTTATAAACATTCCTTCCTTTCATGCTGCTTCAGCTCTTAAATTTTCATCTCTCTGCAGATGCTGAAAAATACCCACAGATTAGAGACTTCCATACTTCAAATGAAACTAACATATAAAGGGGAACATTTTTACAAGTGAAATGAATAGCTAGTCTGTGCAAACACTGATCTTCAGTGTTAACAGTGTTATCTTCAGGATAACATCATAAACACTGGGAAATAAAATTAATGGTTGAATGATAGCAGTACTATGCTCCCAAGAATAATAATCAGATATAGATGTTTAACTGCCTGTGACTGAGGACTCCTGTATCTTGTTATAACTCACCTCTCTGCAGAGTACACACCTTCTTCAAAATATAAATATTTGAAATTATGATTCACATGTATTTATGATAAAATGAGCAGGAATTTTAAAGGTTTGATTTTTAAAAAATGGTATGACTGAAAAGGATAATCTAATCCTAAAAACAAAGAAGCCTCTTTACACCATTATATTTACTGTTTGGGTACTTTTATGTAGTGTTTTCGAAACTGTTTTTGAATAGCAAGAATTAGCTCTGAAAAAATCAGTAATTCCAAAATGTTTTACTTTAGATGACTTATTTTTTTAACTAGTTCATGCATTAGCAGTGCTAAGTAAATATAAAAACATATTGGGGAATTGTTTGTCCTGTTTTCTCCTTTTTGACTGAAATCTACTAAATCTGTCACATCTGTTACAAATAAACAGTTTGCAGTACTTTGAAATAATAACACTTTTTTTTTTTTTTTTCAAAGGGAAATTTTTGAAGTTGGGAATAAAATACCAAACCAGAAAACCTTGTGTTGGTCCGTCACTACTCATTTATTTTTTTTTATAAATAAAAGACCCTAAAAGTACCAAAAAGAATGTTACAAATTCTTTTTAATAAGTCTCAATCTAAAGAGGAGCATAAGGACAAGGAGCTGACATGACTACTGTACATCCCACTAGATAATGCTGGTTTTTTAACAGACTTATGAAAATTTTATTTTTCCTTCAGGTAATTTTTCTTTTCTTTTTAGAGGCAGCTTGATAAAGTAGCAAATTTCTAAGATTTCTTAGTAGTGTGTACTGCGTAACATTCATATTACCTGTGATCCTGAGTGATGTATAAAGGATACTGATTTACTCCTTATTCTTTTTATCAATTTAAACAAAACTAACCGGCATTTGTTAAGGAACCAGTCCTTGGCTTTGAATATGCTAATTTCTGTACCTGATTATATCAGATTCATTATCTGTTACACAGGAATAGTAACTGCCATGCCACACTATTGTAAACGTAAATATTATGATCTGATAGTCTCACCTACTGTAGCAAAGAAAAATAAGATGGGCAGTGCTTTATAAAGGACAAACAAATAAGTTAATACATGTTAAAGGACAGTAACCTTAGGGCCTTAATTTCTGAGTGTTTTTTCCAAGATACAGAACAGTATTTACTGTTTTAAATTTTTTTCCTTTAAGGGCATTTAGAATTGTGTCACTTTTTCCTCTTTAGGAAAGTTGTTCTCAATTTAGTAGATTCTACTCCAAAGTTACATTTAAGTGAAGTTATCTGTAGGAGAAACCACTAGAGCTATGAAATATAAAACAAGAAAGAGCGACATGTGTGCTTGTGGATGACCAGTGCACACAATGGCTGTATGAAGACCATTCCACTGGTTTCAGTAGCAGACAGATTGGATTCTATGAGCCCAATCATTTGAATCAGTGAAATAATGCATTTTTCTTCATCAGTAGCCTGTTTCTTCCTGGTGTGGTGAGAACACAAGACACTTAGGTCCTGAATGCAGTATCCTCCCTGAATAAAGACACTGGAAAAAAAAAATCAGTCTAGTCTTCTTCCTCACTTATGCTTTTGTTGGCTCTTTTCAGCCAGTGGAAAGTTTGGTATGCTGTGATGTTACTTTCCCTATCACTTCATTTACTCTAGATTCTAAAAATGCCTGCCCAGCTTTGCAAAAGCCATTTGGAATCTTTGGATGTAAGGCAAGGGTTGAAACTTTACCTGTTCTGTCAGTGGGACTATTGCCACTAACTCTGGCAAGGCATGGAGTTCATCCAAAGCAGCAAGACAAAAATATCTATTTGCATCTTACTATCTTTTGTTGGGTTTTCTGCCAAAAGTTACAGGATTACAGAGGAAAATTTAAAATTACAGAAATTGTTTTGGGGGTGTGGGGAGGTAAACAGGGCTAAAGGCGCAAGAAAGGAGCCTTGGGTGCAAGGAAGAACAACTTCAGTTTTACTAAAATGAAATGTAAAATCAATTGCATTTTCCATTACTGTGGTTTTAAAAATCAGCTATGGTACTGCAAAGGTCATCTATCAAACACAGAATTGTAAAATATTTTTTGCGTACATCAGTAAATATGTATTAAGAGAAACAAAATCAAACCCAAACTACAAGGTGTGGATGAGAAAAAACTTACAATCTACTTCTGTGACATTTGACATCACATACGAATAATAAAACAAAACCCCAAACAAAACTCTAGTTTATTACATTCCTAAGGTTCAAACACAGCAAAGTGGCCTAAAAGATACTGTAGTAGCTTTATTGAAATGTATTTACGAGCATAGGAACTACTGGTGTCCTATTCTGAAAAGCTACAAAATTAGACAAACTGAGAAGAGGCAAACTTCTTCTGCTATGTGCGGAAGGTTACTAAAATAATTCATAAAAACAAATACGCTACTGTCTGCAGAAAATCATTGGCCAACAACATAATACGACAGCAAACAAACCCTCGAAGTGCGTTAGAAATGGCAAATTCAGGCTACAGATTTTCTGGTGTTTTATTCAGAAGGCACAGTGATTTTTCTGTTTATAATGACGTAAAGAACTGTAGATCTGTAAATGCTGATCTATAAAATATCACGGTTGCGCAAAACAATGTAATATAATATCAGTAACTAAAGGCACTTTCACCTTTTAAAATGCAGGATTGATCTACTCTGTAAAATAAGCATCTATGTGATGGCAACGTATGTTGATCTCCAACTGTCATTTCCTATCACAGTCCAGAAAACTGAGGCGGACTCAAAAAAACAAACAAACAAACAAACAAAAAAAAAAAACCCACGAGCGGGCCCGAAAAACCTAGCGACACACTTCACTTAAGCACTTTACCCCCTCATCTACGCAGCTTTGTGACAATGAACACCCGTCCGTCCCCACAGGTCCTGCCACCTTTGCCGGCCCCGGGTCACCGCGGGCCCTCGGGGCAGCCGCAGCCGATGGCGGCTCCGAGCGGGACTCAGCTCCCGGGGCTCGCCCGCAGAGCCCGCCCAAGACGGCGGGGGACACCGTCCAGAGCCCAGCGCAGCCTCCGGGATTCGCACCTGGGTCCGTCTGTCGCGGGTAGGACCCCCATCCGAGACCGCCGCCCGGGCATGCTGCTGATGCTGCTCGCCTTCCCACACTTCTCCCACTCGCACCCTCACGACTCGGGTTTCCTATCCTGCCTTTCCGCCAGATCCAAGCGCAGGAGTTTCCTCCGGACAAGTGCAACCACATACGGCACCACCCCCTTCATCCCGAAGCTCCGCGTGGGGCCGGGGACACGGCCGGGGCGGGACGGGCGCGGCGCTCCCAACCGCGCGCAACTTCGCGGGGCGGCGGCGGGCGGGCCCAGCCCTGCCCTGCCCGCCCCCCACGGCCGGGCCTCCCCCGGCCCTCCCGTGACCGCGGGGCCACCATGTGCATCTCCCACCCCGTGCCTTCCTCCCTCCCTCCTTCCCTCCCCTTCCCCACCGCCTGCGCAGGCAGGATGCGCGCGGCACCGCCATCCCCCGGCGGGAGCTCTGCGCGGTGCGGTGCGGTGGGGCGGGCACCTCGCTCCCCCGCCGCGGCCCGGCCCCAGCGGAACCGCGGAGACAAAGTTTGCGGCGGCAGCGGCGGTGCCCGTGCAGCGCGGGGCAGGCCGGGCGGGCGGCGGGCTCGGTGCATGCCTACTGCGTGGATGAATCGCAGCAGGCGGCGGCGGGCGGGGGCGGGGGCCGCGGCCGGCGATTGGGCGGCGCGGCGCTCGGAAGCACTTTGTTTTCTATTCTAATGAGGGCGGAGCGGGGCTTGTGGATATTTACGTTGAGGCGGGAGCCGCCGCCCTTCATTCACCCACATGGTCCCCGAGCCCGGCCGCTGCTGCCGCCGGGACCTGCCTTCGCGCCACTTCCCTCCCCA